>NC_082654.1:112054993-112169993 GCF_028023285.1 Balaenoptera ricei | reverse complement strand
TGTGTATACACACATACACACACGTGTATCTATAGGCATACCTCGTTTTACTGGCCTTTACTTTATTGCACTTCACAGATACTGCATTTTTACAAATTGAAGCTTTGAGGCAACCCTGCCTCAAGCAATCTATCGACACCATTTTTCCAACAGCATTGCTCACTTCACGTCTCTGTGTCACGTTTTAGTAATTCTCGCAATATTTCAAGCTTTTCATTATTGTTCGACTTGTTATGGTTACCTGTGGTCAGTGATCTTTGATGTTACTACCACAATTCCCTGAAGGCTCAGATGATGGTCAGCATTTTTTAGCAATAAAGTATTTTTAATTAAGGTATCTACATTGTTTTCCTAGATATAATGCTACTGCACACTTAATGGACTACAGTATAGTGTAAACATAATTTTTACATGCACTGGAAAACCAAAAAATTCATGCGACTCACTTTACTGTGATATCTGCCTTATTACAGTGGCCTGGAATGGAATCCGTGGTATCTCTGAGGTATGCCTCTGTGTGTATGTACACACACATATGGTATATATGGTAAACGCATTTGTTCTGGACTCAGTTCTCTTCCACTGCTCTAAGCCTGTGTAACACAATGGAGCGAGAGCAAAATAAATCACTCACCTGTCCTTCTTCATCAAAAGCCATAACCACCACAGCAGCTCCAAACTTTTTAATCTTTCTGGCCTTCTCCAAGAAGTCATCCTCTCCCTCCTTCAGGCTGATGCTGTTAACAATGCACTTCCCCTGGCAGCACTTTAACCCAGCTTCAATCACAGCAAAATTGGAAGAGTCGATGCACAAGGGCACCTGAGGTCAGAAGGGTAAGGTGATCACAGAAAGACTGTAAGTCACCACAAATCCCCTTCCAAGGACCCCCAGATATTCCCTCTTTCTTCCTTAGGGAAACAAGAAACAAATAACAGTAGTGTGATAGAGATACAATTTTAATCTGATTTTAAGCCCTTGTCCCTAAAGCCCAAAAGACTTGGTTGGAGTAATTCCAGTCTCACAAGAGACCCCATGCATGGGCCAGAAATTGATAACTCAAAAGATCACAGCTAAACATCAGAATGAAAGCACTGAAGTCATTTCATGGGCTCCCCGTCTGATTCAGACTTTGAACAAGTCATTTAGCTTCTCTGCACCTTAAATTCGCAAAATATTTACTCCCAGAGGACTGTGGAGGCTTTTAAGTGAGGAGTTGAATTCAAATGAAGGACAGGTTAATGTAATTCACTGCTTACCACAAGACTTCTAACTTACACACTTGCTGAAGCCTAACAAAAAAACAACAGCCCTATCTCTTTAAAGCACTAAAGGAGGTGTCTTTCAAACACCACCACCAACAATAAAACCAACTTCAAAAATCACTCCTCATCACAAATTCAATGGTAGAGAAGTGAAGTGAGACTTTTAAAGTTTTTAGAATCGATCTAAAATTTTTGAAAAGATGGACACAAAAATTAACTTTCATCTTTTAAAGAAATGTAAAAGCTGACATTAATACCTTGATTTAATCTTGTTTTATAAGTCTGTCTCACTCTGATAAACCTAAAAAGGTCTCTTCTTCCTGCAATAAAGAAGGATTAACTGAGTTCCCTTGTCTGCGATAGGAAGAGAACTAATGATTCGGTAGGAACAGGTAAGTATATCCTTCAGAGACATGAAAAGTTGGTTCCTAGCCTAGCCAGACATCAGAGGAAACTCAGTCAATCCTTGTGACCAACTCCAGAAGCCTTGGAAACAGCCACACTGAAGTCATATCTCTCTCCAAAGTCTGGTTTCTATCAAAAGGTTGCCATTAAGTGAGAAAACTGACAATCAGAAACCACTGGGCTTTCAACACAGGACGACAGAAAACCAGTGTATGACATGACAGACGAAGGGACAAGTGACAAAGTTAAATGAGAGACAGAGCAGCACATGTAAACTCCCTTGATGAATCAAGGTTTTGTACGACCTTGGCAATGTCAGGCTCGGAAGCGATGAAGTTGCAGAATCTGGTCATTGCACTTGGTCCATCCAGCATGCCATCATCCATGTTGATATCCAACACCTGTGCTCCCATTTCCACCTGCATTTTGGCAACACTCAGAGCTTCCTGGGGACGGAATTCAAGAGGAACGAGCATTGGGAGAGGGTGACTAAGAGAAGGCTGACAAAAGTAGTCCTTCACCACCCCCAGCAGGCAGTCCTTTTAGATTCCACTAGACTGCCTGGCCAGCACCCACGACCCTGAGCCTGCTCTCAACCATCCCAGATGAAGCTTTCTTACACATCGCTTCCATCACAGCGGGTCACTCCTCAGAACCCAGCGAAGCTCCACTCTTCCTGTAAAGAGCCTCAAGTCCTCAGCCTGGTGTCCCGGGCCCTCTGGGACCTGCCCCATCTTCTTATGCAACTGAACTTCTCCCCCATCGCCCACTCCCGGCACCCTCCACCCAGCCAAATCTGTTTCCACCTCTGTGTCACACATCATGATGTTCCCTCTGCTTCCAACACAATCCCCTTCCTTCCTGTACTGTTTAAGATCCAGCTCAAGTCCCATCTCCTCCAAGAAAAGTCCTTAGAGAAAGTCCGAAACTTATCTAACTCTTCAGTGTTTGCCGAAACATGCAAAGCAGTCATTGTAGGCTGTTGGTAGAAGTTACGTGAAATATGCGTTTAAATAAACTTCTTCTGTGCTAAAAGGATTTTCAAATCCTTTGATACACTATTATACACCGTAAATCTCCAAGGACAAGATACAATACACAGCATTTCCCACTTACGGTCATTTAAGGAATATCTTGTAGGATCAGTGTTCCAGAGAACATACTTTGGGAAACACTGCTTATTCTGCAATGACCGGCTGCCTCTAAACATCTGTAACTATTGTAAACATTATCCCATGGTGTATTACATTATCATTTCCTCACGATTTCACGAGTATTAGCTTATTCTCTGAAATAGATTTTAAGCGTTTGGAAATCTAGAAAGGTCTTAGGTATCTCACACTCTCATTTGAACAATACTGGGCAAAACAGACGTGTTCAATAAGGCTTTCTAACTGACTGGTACAGCAGAGACTTTAAGCCTTTGTTGCACACTTCACAGTGTCGTAAAATAAGCAGGGATAAAATCAACGGTAGATTCTGATGTTGTCCTAATTTTTTCTTAGCCGAAGAAACCAAATAGAAATTTTTAGCAATCACTGCAAAAGAATAGGCATGAGACCCTTTGGCACAGGCCGCAAGGAAAGACCACTCGTAATGACACAAGGTTACACAGAGAAAAAGGATCGCAATAAAATTCAGCAAAAAATGTTTTCGGTATCAGCAGTATGTTAAATATTAACACCATAAAGAATAAAAGGAAGTACAAGTCACAGTCCCTGTTCTTGAAGGGCTTTCATCTAGTTGGGGGCATATGATGCAGTCATATGAAAAGCTACGGGCACTGCCATACAACGTACGAGTCAAATGCCCTGCCTCAACACCAGGAAGGGCAAGATCTCTGAGGACTGAAGTGGAGGAAGCTACCTGAGAGGGAGCAGCTTCAGCTGCCCCTGGGAAATGGACTGCAGGGCGGACAGGGGAGACGGCAAGTGACCTGGTCAGACCAGAGGTCAAAAGACACACAACACAGATGCCAATGCCTGACCTTTCTACATCAGAAGAGCCACAGAATCACAGCTCGGCACTCCAACCTTCCCAAATAGGCTCCGAGAGATGAAGTGATTTGTTTAAAGGTGAACAAGTTGGGCACAAAGACAGGACTGGACCTTCTCTCAGGTCATTCCCTTGACCACAGAGCCTTGAGGGGTCACTAACTATGGGGAACTGGAATCCAGTGAGGAGCCATTCCTCCCCAACCCCCTCCTACTTCCCAGCCTCCTTCCCGTGTCCTCCAAGCCAAGACAGCAGAGCGGTGAAGGGTATGGGCTTGGAGGACTTAGGGTCTATCATTCACTTGCTGTCAAACAGTAGGCGAGTGGTTTAACCTCCCCCAAGCCTCCAGCTGCACATCTGTAAAATGGGGATAATAGCAGCACCTATCTCACAGGTCTGTAAAGATGACACGAGCAATGCTGTATAGCGCTCAGCACGTGCTGGCTAGGCAGCAGCGGGAACGAAGAGAACAGGACCAACGGGAACTGTCAGGAACCAGGTAAGCAGGCCCTACTGACGTACCTGCAGAGGAGATTGCTGAGGGATGTCGCGGAGCAGTCATTAACAAGTCCATAAAGGACGATAAATGAGCCCTTTCTTTGTGATTAGAACTAAGTCTGCTTCGATACTGGTTGCTGGAAGATCTATTTCCTAAAGGCTGCAAAGGCTATCATTAAAGCCCAGATCAGGTTCCTCCATTTTTAACTTTGTATTTGCGTAAGAAAAAAAATTTGTCCAGGTTTTTAGAGTGCGCTCTACTTGGATTAGATTTTGCTCATCCTTAGAGTGACCGAGTTTAAGAATCCTATGGTGAAACTACCTTGCAAGCTTTGTGTTTGTTTAGCTTATTTTACAGTGAACAGAATCAATAATACCACATTAGTCAGTGTCTGATGTGGTCATGAGGAAATGAATAGGAATTGTCCTGGCTTTCCCTTTTCTTGGAAAGATTTGTGAGAAGCCAAAATGAAGAGTATCCTCAAATTTTTAAATGTATTTCACAATTAACAGAAATAGCTAGAACCTGGGTGCCTCCCATCTCATCCCACTTCATACCCTGAATGCATTTCTTTGAGAAACACTGACAAGGGCAGCTATGACTTTCCGAAGCCTCATCCTCCCACCAGCGCTGCCAGCTACAAACACACTTTTCCATTCTTCTCACACTTCCCAGCAGCTCTGCTAATGATTATCAAAGGCAGAGCTGTTTCACTTGCGTGCTGTCTTAGCCAAAAACCTGGCAGATGCCTCGAGGGTCTTATTAAGATACTCACTTCATAATTTCCTGTCATGATGAGTTTAGCAAACTTCCTGGATCCTGCAACGTTACAGCGCTCTCCAATGTTAACAAAGTTGGTGTACGGGCCGATCCTGAAGGGCTCTAGACCTTAAAAGGAGAAGCATTTTGAAAATTTTCTGAAAATGCATGTAACGACATGAGACAGACAGAAAATAAATGTTTTCATGAGAAAGAAAAGAATTTTCTGTGCCACAGCCCGTCTGACTAGCTAAGGAGACCCAATGTGGAAAAAGGGTCATGGCCAACCCCCCTAGAGATACTTAAACACAACAAAAGGCTCTACGTTTATAACCAGAACGCTCAAAAGAAGAAATATTTCAGGGTTTTAAATTGCAAATTTCTCTCAAGAGCTGAATCATATCAGCTCTGAGAAACAGGGAAAAATTATCATCATACTCTTATGTAACCAAGAGTCTGGGGCAAAAATCATGAAGTTAGAATCTAAAGTACAGCTCCACAGCTGTCCATTCAGAGATCGGCTTGAAGCCTGATGGAGCAAGCGTTCTTAATCCCACCAACAGTGTGTTTAGAGCTTTATCTCGTCTCTTTGATCCAGAGGCCAAGAACCAGTAACCAGCAAGGCCTAACAGGGTCACGAGGAAGGACCTGGGCTGAGCCCTGGGAGATGGCTGACTCTGGGCAAGCCACTTGGGCTTTCTGCTCCTCCTTCCTTATTTGCAAAGGGACAATATCATCTCCACTGTTACAGGCTGATTTAGGGGCAAATATCAGATAACTAACGTGGACACATTACACTGAGGTAAAAAGCAACATGCAGCATAAAGTACCACTACAGGAAAAGCCCTTTAACTGGTTTTGTTCTACTCATTATATTTACAGTATAAAGAGCAGGAGTCTTGCTAGATGGTGACAAGCAGGCTCTCGGGAAGCCAGCCTTAGGGTATGAGCCCTGCACAGCCGACTCAGTGAACACTCTGGGGGACTTCTCTCAGAGTCTCTGGGCTTATAAAATAGAGACAGCAGAAGTATCTGCCTCACAATGTTACTGTAAAAATGAAACCAGGTAACATTGATAAGCATTATCAAGCTTATAAAATTAGCACCAGCAATCATAGCTGTTCTTGTTAATAAAAGGAAATGGCTTTTGAGTCCTTTCCCAAAGCACTGGTTGAGGAAGAAACAGACACGAGGGAGAGGAAAATAATGAAGATAGGTAATTACAAAACTATTCCAGGGGACTTCCCTGGTGGTCCAGTGGGTAAGACTGCACGCTCCCAACGCAGGGGGCCTGCGTTCGATCCCTGGTCAGGGACCTAGGTCCCACATGCATGCCGCAACTAAGAGTTCGCATGCTACAACTAAGAAGTCCGCATGCCACAACTAAGAAGCCCGCATGACGCAACGAAGACCCCGTGCATTCAAAATAAATTAAAAAAAAAAAATTAAAAAAAAAAACAAAAAAAAAACTATTCCAGGTCTTCTGTTCCCCGACTGGGAAGACTATCACTTCTCAGTTTGGGCTGTGATTTCCTTTCCCATTGGTAACATCCTCACAGCCCCTCCCCTCCATGTCGACCCTTAGTCAGACCCTGGGGTTCCCAGGGCAGACAAGCAGGGCTGCCAGCATTTAAATGCCGAAGAGACCCTGTGGTGTTGCCCTAAAAGCATTTCACACAAAGCACTTCTGATCTATTATGAATGTGAAGTATCTGACATAAAAACTGCATTGTTCTCAGACTTCCCTGGTGGCGCAGTGGTTAAGAATCCGCCTGCCAATGCAGGGGGCACGGGTTCGAGCCCTGGTCCGAGAAGGTCCCACATGCCGCGGAGCAATTAAGCCCATGCGCCACAACTACTGAGCCTGTGCTCTGGAGCCCGCGAGCCACAACTTACTGAGCCCACGTGCTGCGACTACTGGAGCCCGTGCACCTAGAGCCCATGCTCCACAGCAAGATAAGCCACTGCACTGCAACGAAGAGTAGTCCCCGCTCTCTGCAACTAGAGAAAGCCTGCGCACAGCAACAAAGACCCAGTGCAGCCAAAAATTTTAAAATAAATAAATAAGTTAAAAAAAATCACATTGTTCTCAAGTCTGCAATTCATAAAAGAACAATTAAAAAGAATGTATTTGGTGTCATTCTTTTAAAATCTGATTGAAAGTGATTTTTAAAACAATTTAGAAATAGCACATGAAATTCAAATCAGAAGAAAGAATTCGTTCATTCTTACACATAAACTGTTCAAAAATCATAACTAAACAGTTCTTTCATGTTTCGATTTTGGCCAAGGCTAACAATTTCAACTTAGTCCTTGGCTGGAGTCAATTAATAGCTTTAAGATCTAAGGTTGAAAGAAACTATCCTACCACACCTTTCTCTGACAAAAGCCACTTTTTCAGGGTAGGGAGTGTGTCATAAGTCACAAATCCCTCTTCCTCTAATCTCATCCCGTCTTCTGGAGTATAAATGGAAAAAAAGGGTAGCCTGAAGAGGCATATGTCTAACCCAACTTTATTTTCACTCACTGGGAGTAATTCTATACAATATGTTCTGAGTGAGAAAAGTGGGAATTACTTTTGCTGTCACTTTTATTTTATTTCACTGTCATTTTATTTCATTTTTCTTAGGAGAACACATGGAACAAAAATACATCAATTTAGAGAAATGTTAAATTCTCCATTATTAGGGTGCATAATTCCTCATGTGTGCTATTTGCAGGTTCTCTCAAAATCTGTATACACTTTTTTTTTTTTTTTTTTTTTTGCTTAAAGATACTACCTAAGAATACGTCGTTAAAGTATTATGGGAAAAATATAAAATGTAAAGTTATTTTTCTAATAGTTGGCATGATAATCTATTTTACTAATGTTCCTTTTGTGAATATCAGAACTCATTCTGAAAAAGGGAAGCTCCCTACTCCACAGGGCTGTTGAGCACAAAACAGAATAATAAATATCACAACTCTCTGTAAAGCCTAAACCACACAGCCAACATAAGAGCATGACAATAATGTTATAGAAGCAAACAAAATTTTCTAGGAAGAGGCTACCATCATTAAAAAACCTTGAGCCTGGGCTAGATTTTTTACGAACTAGCAGCAAATCTGATGATTAAAATTGTTAGGCTGTGGCCTATGTACGTCTTCAAAGCAGTGCACAATAAGTCTGACCAAGGCCACTACCTGTGCTTTCATTCACATTTCCCTGAAGTCAGTATCTTCCCACTCTCACCCCTAAAAAAAACCAAAGCGTCCTTTACTAGAATTCATTTAAGTACCAAGAAAAATATGTACACTTCTTTGACCTAATAAACAAGTTCTTTGGCAGAAACATCACTATGACGTAGACTAAACATACTAACAATCTACAAACGATTTCTGAAATCATAAAAAATCATGTCTTTACGACTTACCAGACAGTAGCATATGCCCTTCAAAAACAGTGGCAGGTGGAACTCTAGGCTTATAGTTTTTCACAGCTTCAGCAATTTCTCTGAGTTAAAAGAGAAAACACGATATCCATTAAATCCAAACAAAATTCAATTAAACTAATTTCCACCTATGAAATTAAGTCTGTTTAATATAATTATATACCTAGTTCCAAATGTGAAGCAGCAACTGTGCTTTTCAGTTTTCTCAGTAATGCAGAAAATGAATCTACAATCTTTAACATTTCTGTATCTGCCCCGTTGCTGTGCACTGATTGTACCAGGTTCTGTGCTCACAGATGTGAACCTACAGACGTGATGGTTTGCACAAATGCTAACAGCAAATCTCCTCCACTCCTTCCCAAACCTGAAGATATCCTTAACTCCATCAAATCCACATGGTAATTTAAAAGAAAAACAGGTTTCATTGTTGAGAAGGAAGAGCAAATAGGAGAGGAGGTGCCAGGAGTGAAGGAAATTAAATCCTTAAGGCCTGTTTTTTTCAAGCACACATATATCGTAGAGAGGGTAAAGAGTAATACATCACTGAAACTCCAAAATAATTACTCCTAAAAATTTGTTTTAATTATTCATACTCTTTTGAACCTTTATCAGCTTCGATGAAATATGTCTTCTAATCAGCCTAGAAAAATCTGGCTGCTCTACTAAATTTATCAGGACCAGTATGAACTGCTCACTCTACTGCCCCCCAAATGAGTATGTGAATGGCAAAGTAAAAGCAGCAAATATATATGCAGAGATAGACATACACACACAAACCCACACACACAGGTCTTTTTAAAACAACTGTTTCTATAAAGGAGGAGATAATCTTAAAAACAAAAAGAGATCCAAAGATAAGCTATCCTCAACTACTGATAACTTTCAGGTATTCTTTAAAAGATGTTTAAAAAATTATAGAGACTCTTCATAGAGTCTATCATGGAAGTCAACAAAATCAGTGCAACATTAGGCAGTTCAGTACAGTGAACATATTATAGGCATGCAAGCAGACGAAGAACAGTAAGATGACTGGCTCAAAATATGATCATCAGTCACTCTAGGGAAAAAAAACAAATACAAACAGTCCTCAACTGTGTTTTATTCCACTCAACTCCAATCTTCTTATAAACCATGAAACTGCAGGGACTTAAACACACCCTTCGCCATGCCCTTGTCTCCCACCCCCTTCCTTCATGCCCTCACTCTACAACGTGGGTTAAGCAGTGACTGTGTCAGGCGAGGTGAAGACGCTCCTCTTGACCTCAAGGTACTTGTTGCTTATTGTCTTTTCCTTTCATGAGAGAATCTAGTGGAGGCAGGTATTCGCCCACAAAAAATATCAGCTGTCCCTCCTTGAGCACTGGAATATTATTCAGGTATTTAAGGGTAGAATGTTAAGATATCGAGGATTTGCTTCAAAACTACAATGAGGTATCACCTCACACCAGTCAGAATGGCCATCACCAAAAAATCTACAAACAACAAATGCTGGAGAGGGTGTGGAGAAAAGGGGACCCTCTTACACTGTTGGTGGGAATGTAAATTGATACAGCCACTATGGAAAACAGTATGGAAGCTCCTTAAAAAACTAAAAATGGAATTACCATACGATCCAGCAATCCCACTACTGGGCATATACCCTGAGAAAACCATAATTCAAAAAGAGTCATGTACCACAATGTTCATTGAAGCTCTATTTACAATAGTCAGGACGTGGAAGCAACCTAAATGTCCAACAACAGAAGAATGGATAAAGAAGATGCGGTACATATATACAATGGAATATTACTCAGCCATAAAAAGGAACGAGGGCTTCCCTGGTGGCGCAGTGGTTGAGAATCTGCCTGCCAATGCAGGGGACACGGGTTCGAGCCCTGGTCTGGGAAGATCCCACATGCCGCGGAGCGACTGGGCCCGTGAGCCACAATTACTGAGCCTGCGCATCTGGAGCCTGTGCTCCGCAACAAGAGAGGCCGCAATAGTGAGAGGCCCGCGCACCGCGATGAAGAGTGGCCCCCAATTGCCGCAACTAGAGAAAGCCCTCGCACAGAAACGAAGACCCAACACAGCCAAAAATAAATAAATAAGTAAATAAATTAAAAAAAAAAAAAAAAAAAAAAAAAAAGGAACGAAATTGGGTCATTTGCAGAGACACGGATGGACCTAGGGACTGTCATACAGAGTGAAGAAAGTCAGAAAGAGAAAAACAAATATCGCATATTAATGCATATACGTGGAATTTAGAAAAATGGTACAGATGATCTTATTTGCAAAGCAGAAAAACAGACACAAACATAGAGAACAAACGTACGGATACCAAGGGGGAAGGGGAGGTGGGATGAATTGGGAGATTGGGATTGACATGTATGCACTACTGATACTATGTATAAAATAGATAACTGATGTGAACGTATTATATAGCACAAGGAACTCTACTCAATGCTCAGTGGTGACCTAAATGGGAAAGATATCCAAAAAAGAGGGGATATATATATACGTATAGCTGATTTACTTTGCTGTACAGCAGAAACTAACACAACATTGTAAAGCAACTATACTCCAATAAAAATTAATTAAAAAAAAAAAAAAGATATGTAGGATTTGCTTTACAATACTCTAAGGGAAAAAAAGTTGGAGAATAAATAAAGTAAGAATAGCAAAATGCTGAAAATTATGTAAACTATGCGATAGGTGCATGGGGGTTCATTTTATTATTTTTCTACTTTAATTTTTGGAATTTTTCATAATATAAAGTATCTTAGTTTGCTAGGGCTGCCATAACGAAATACCACAGACTAGGTAGTTTAAACAGCAAAATTTATTTCTTCAAGTTCTGGAGGTTAGAAGTCTCAGGTCAAGGTGTCAGTAGGACTGGTTTCCTCTTAGGCCTCTCCTTGGTTTGTAGCTGGTTATCTTCTCCCTGGGTCTTCACATGGCCCCTTCCTGTGTGTGTCTGTGTCCTCACCAGTCACATTGGATCAGGATCCATTCATATGACCTCATTTTACCTTAATTACCTCCTTAAAGGCCCTACCTCTAAATACAGGCACATTCAGAGGAATTGGGGATTAGGGCTTCAACCTATGAATTTTGGGGACACAATTCATCCCATAACAAAAGGTAAAATACTTAGAAGGGATTATCACCTGATATGATCTGGTGTCGTACCACAGCACCCGCCAACTATATTGACCAAGCCGTCCATAGCAAAATCCTGCATTTAGGAAAAGAAAAAGTTTCAGAGAGTTCATCTGAATTCTAAGCTCACCACTACCAATTCAGCAGAAAATCTGCATTTCCTGAATAACTAATTTTCCATTTAAAAGAGAGCTAAACATACTTAAATCTAGATATCAAGCTTTCATAAGCCTTAGACATAAGGTTAAAAGCAGAGACCAGTTCAGATATTATGAAATGCTATGAAATGCAATGAGATATTTGCCTATCTGATCACAATAAAGTTTTTTTTTAACCCATATGCTGAGCAGAATGAATGTGAGCTAAGTAATGCATTTTCCAATAATACGTATTCAGTTTTTAAATTTAAATTCAAATGTTTAAAGAATTAAAAATTCAGTTCCTCAGTCACAACAGCCACATTTCAAGTGTTCCAATGACCACATGTGGTAGAGGCTACACATGTGTACACATATTGCACAGTGCAGGTCTGGAGTTTAACCACAGTTGGTTTGAAAGCTGGAGTTTAACCACAGCTGGTGTGAAAGAAGGACAAGATAACCTAGAGAGAGGAAGTCAAGGAAGTGAGAAGTCAGAGTATTGAAAAGAGCATCTACATAAGGTACTGAAAACATAAGAATTAAGTGAGAAATAGTTTAGGAGAGAATGTCGGTGAGCCAGAAGCTAAAAATTCAAGGAATGAGGGAAAAGAGACCCAGAGGTCTTAGGGACACCCTAAGGAGGGGTGGTGGGTAGTATGCTTTCGTGACCTGGGATTCAAAGATGGGAGGTGTATGGGAGAGAAGGAGAATGGGGGAGGTGACAATGGGGAGCAAGGAGACATAGACTCCACCCAGCAGTCTGCGGGGTGGAGGGGACCACTTGGGAGGGCTGCAGAGGAGAGCTGAGTTTCAGTTAGTTTGGGCTGGACCTCTCTGAGAATTTCCCAGTAGCCACTAGTACCCACCGTGGAGAAGGATGCTGAGAGCGAGCCCCCTCCCTCTGCCTCCATCATTTTAATTCATCTTAAGCTTTTATTTTTTATATATACACTGGGATTTCTTTAGGGGAAAAGTCTACTTCTAGATATTCTAAATCAAAAATTCCATTTCTCTATCTCTTAAAAACCAAGTGAAAGAGGATTCTTGACCTTTAAGTGCATGGCCATCACGTGCGGAGTTTCATCATATTCACCAAAGGTATTGGGAAGACCTAAGAAAGTATATTTCAGCCATTACTGGAAACTACTTTAACAAATGACATAATATTTATAAAGGCTTTAGGTTAAAAGGTTAGAAAAATATTTATAATTAAATCGTGATTACTTGCAAAAACAGGTAAGAATTCTTAACATTAAACATAATAAGTACAAAGACACCATACCAGACAACAATAAAATCACAGAGGAAAACAAACATCATTTCTTTTCTATTTGAAAGAAAAGCATCACTACTGCATGAGACAGAATTCCCCCACCCCTATCCCTCCCTTTTCTGTAAAGGAAATTCATTCTTGTCTCCTAGACGCCTAGGGGTAGGGGTGGGAGGAGTACCACACATGCTTGAACTAATGAGCACCGGGCATATAATTAAAAACAACCAAAACACAACCCATCTCCTTTCAAGTAAGATTTCCCAAGTAAGACTTTAGCATCTAATTATCCAATTTCCTGTTTTATTTATTATTCCCTTCCAGTTATCTTACTCCTGATGGGAAATAAAATTTACTGCACATTAAAATGTATATATTTGGAGAAAGAAGGCTGGAAAATGATTTTTAGCCCCAAGTAGTTAAGTGGTGCTCAAAAACATTCACCAGGAAATCTGGTTAACCCAGAATGGATTACCAATATTAAATGGACAGTCTGAAAATAGTCTACATTTATCTTAGGAATTTTTATATACCGTTAAGTCCTAACTTTTAAAAAGGAGAAAAGTAACAGGCTCTTTTGTCGATACAGTGGAACAAAGAAGAGGGCTCTCTCGCTCACGTTCTTTGCACTCGTCTCTTTGGCCACGCCCACATGGCGAGCACTGTCACCAATTCCAAGGCTCTGGTCAGTTAAGTCATGACTAGGCTTCATGCCCCCAAGTTCTGTCCACTTCTGACCCTTTCAGGCTGAGCCAAACTGTTCCTTCAAGTCTAGAGGGAAACAGTGGTCTAGTCCCAAATACTCTTCATTTAGAAAATTCCTATTGATAGTCAACTATATACTAAGACCTGCAAAACAAACTCTTTTAATCCAGATCTGTTACCCTATCTACCCATGTCTTGCGTATTTGCATTTTCCTATGTGTGACTCCCTTGAAACACACACCTGCGTTGGGATAACAGAGGACATAGGCTGTTGTACATTTTCCAATTGTTTCAATAAAAGGTCTCATTTCAGCTGCACCCAGAGCACAATTTAATCCAATGCTGGAAAAACAAAAAGAAGGTATTAGAAGTACCCTCTTTTATTCTAAGTATTTATACATATAAAAAGTTATGATAAAGAAAGGAGTATATTTAAAACCAAGCAGATAGTAAGTCTCCTGATTCAAATCACGTTTATTCAGCTCCAGTCAAAGCCACCTCACTGAAGTTCCCTGCAACACTAAATATTTCTGCCCATGTCTCCAACATTAGATCCTGCCTACGGATGTGACTCCTTAAATAAGTTCACCGTTTAGTTAATGGTATAGCATGCCTATAATGTCTGCAAACTACCACTGCTAATAAACACTGGAAAGCAACACTTAAGAGAAAGAAAAAGGAAAATCCTGGAGATAGAAGGAACATTAATGGCACATGGAAGCCACTTCAGGGGTCTTAAAGACCAAGACTCAGTCCTTGCTCCAACTGAACTGCAACGTGACCTTGGACTTAGAATTTGTCCTCTTATAAATTAATTTGTAACCAAGGGGCTCTCTGTTTTGCAAATGAAACTTACTGCAGACTAAAATAAAACAGATCAAAGCAGAGCTGCTAAACCCCTCCAAAATCACACTCAGTGCGAGCTGCCGAAGTCTTCAGGAATTCAAGAATTAACTATGAAGTGACAGGACTATGTCATCTTTTATTTTTTCACATTTTACTTTTTTTCTTTTACTGTGGTTTCTAAGTGCAATGTGATATACTAGATTAGATCCTGGAACAGAAAAAGGACATTAGTGGAAAAACCTGAAACCAGAATAAAGTCAGGAGTTTAGTTAATAGTAATATACTTTTAGTTTTGACAAAAGTACCACAGTTAATGCAAGATGTCTCATTAGAAAAAACTAGATGAAGAGCAAATGGGAATTCTCTGTACTATCTTTGCGACTTTTCTGTAAATCTGAAATTATTCCAAAATAAAAAGTTTATTTAACAAACAAATACCCAACTCCCATTCCTGATAAAAACTCTTAGTAAACTAGGAATAGAGGGGAACTTCCTCCACTTGATAAAGAACGTCTATAAAAAAACCTATAGCTAACATCATACTTAATGATAAAGAACTAGATGCTTTCCCCGCAAGATCGGGAACAAGACAAGGATGCCCGCTTTCACCTCCTGCTAAACATCATGCTGGGAGTCCTAGGTGAGGCAATAAGAGAAGATGGAAAATAAAAGGTATAAAGATTGGAAAGGAAGAAAAAAATTTGTCTTTGTTCACAGATAAGACTATCTATTCCAAAGAATCATCTAAAAAATTCTTAGAACCAAGGTTGTAAAGCACAAGCTTCATACACAAAAGTCAACTGTTTACCTATACACCAGCAATGAGCAACTGAAATTTGAAATACGAAACACATTATTTACAATGGCACCAAAACAAATGAAATACTTGTGTATAACTACAAAACTCTGATGAAAGAAATCAAGGCAGATCTAAATAAATGGAGATCTATACCACGTTCATCAACAGGAAGACTTAATATAGTTAAGATGTCAGTTCTTCCCAATTTTATATACATTTACACAACGCCAGTCAAAATTCCAGCAAGTTATTTTGTGGATATCAACAAACTGATTCTAAAGTTTACATGATGAAGCAAACAACCCAGAACAGCAAATACAATTCTTGAAGGAGAAGAACAAAGTCAAAGGACTGGTACTACTCGACTTCAAGACTCACTGAAAAGCTAAAGGAATCTCTGGTATTGATGAGAGAGCACAGACAAACAGATCAATAGTGCTGAATAGAGTCCAGGAACAGAATCACACAAATACAGTCAACTAATCTTTGACAAACGAGCAAAGGCAAGCCAATGGAGAAAGGATTGCATTTTGAACAAACAGTACTGGAACAACTGGACATTCACATCTGAATACATTAATCTAGATAAAGATCTTACATCTTTCATAAAAATTAATGCAAAATGGATCACAGATCTAACTGCAAATTGCAAAACTATTAAAGATATAAATATATATATAACGATTACACAGGAGAAAAATCTAGGTGTCCATGGGTTTGGAGATGAGTTTTTAGATACAACACCAGAAGTAGGATCCATGAAAGAAAGAAAGAAAAAAAAAAAAAATGATAAGCTGGACTTCACTAAAATTACAAACTTCTGCCCCGCAAAAGATATGGTTAGGAGCATGAGGAGACAAGCCACGGACTAGGACCAAATATTTGCGAAACACATATAGGGTATCCAAAATATTTTCTTTAATTTTTAAAACTCAACAATACGAAAACCACCCAACTAAAACAATAAGCAAGAGATCTGAAGAGGAGCAGCTACCTCAAGGTGCTGTTGCCAAAATTAAAAGAGAGAACTCTCATAAAGCACTCAGAACCGAGCCTGGCACACAGCAAACTCTCAGTAAACGTCTATGAGTCTTATTTTTACGGCCCAGGCTATAGCAACAGTGAATAGAGTGCTCTGAGAAGAACACCGACCTGGGCTGGTCAGAGAGGGACGGGTCCCCGGAGAGCACCCTAGAGATGGGTCTGAAAGGCTCATGGGGCGGGGTCACCCCGCAGGGCAGGCACGGGGACGCTGTATAGACTCTTGGAGCTTCCATCGCACTCATGGTACGGAAGTCAAACCATTTTCATCGGAAAAAGAGAGAGATGTTTCACGCTAGAACGTCAAAGCCGTGTTACTTTTAAAGCTAAAAATCTGAGCTTTAGAATTCCCACCTTATTTCAAACTACGCTACTTCTGGTTGCTCCGCATGCAGGGAGTGAAAAAACCTTGCCAAGTTTTTAAGTGCTGATAATAGATTTAAAGTGTTGTTAGTGGGCCAAGCCAGTCTTAAACTATAAGGGGGACACTTACAGACAAAAAGGCAACTCTCTGGTGGGCCCAGGGGGTATGAGAGCTCTCCCCCTCCCTCAGATCGACCCATTTAGGCAGCGTCTTCTGACGTCCTCAGGGCAGTCAGAACGTACTTCAAGGAGAGACAACATCTCATGCAAGTGGTACCACAGAAATACAGAGAAGCAGTCCCCTCCCGGGTCACAGTCTGTAGTCATCAGAAGAGATCCCCGTTGTGCTCGCTTCGGCAGCACATATACTAAAATTAGAAGAGATCCCCGCAAAAGGAATGGAGTCAGAAAAGAATGATCACTCACCAGAGTGGGTCTGCATGAGACACGCTGATGACAAACGCCTCCCCGGTCTGGCCAGAGAGAGTCCGCCCACTTTTATCAACAATTGTCCCTGAAATCTGAATTGAACAAAGTAAACTCCGTCAACAGCATAGACCTGAGTTAAGAATACAGTCACAGAAACAAAATAAAATGAGCAAGCTGACTTTCTTTGTTTTTTTACAAGGAAGAGAACTGTGGCACTCAAACTCCAAGGCAGCACTGTTTTTTATAACGGTCAGAACAGATGAATGCACAGTGCCCAGGGGAGGGGTTGGAAAGCCACAGAAACAGAGAAAAGGGAAAGTCACGGAGACAAAAGCAGTGTCCAAAAAAGCTTTAGGATTCACACCTCCAGTCCCATTGGAGAAGACTTCCCCACAGATACCTCAGGTTATCCTGGTCTCCTGCTGTTCCACATCTGATTCATCTGACACCCCTTGTTTGACTCTATTCTATTCTCACCAAGCAATGGGGGCCTGCCTGTTGCATTACTGAACCGGCAGCACGCTGTCTCTGGTGCTGGACGCTTCACGGTCAGCACGCCAGTCCGTCCGCCCTCGGGCCCTAACGAGAGTGAGCCTTTGGCTTCGGGGGACCGGTTCAGCCAGGCTTCTTTGGAATAGCCCGCCTTCCACAAACCACCGCTACATTCATTTTCTGTACATTTCCACGGATAAGACTGCTAGGGGTCTAGAGGTGGTGGAAGAAGGGAGGTGAACCAAGCAAGTAGCTGGTTCCTAAAAGATACTGTCAACAGTCCCATGGCAGGAAAACAAAAACCCCACCCTCAAAATGACAATATTAATGAAAACCAAAATTCATCATGCCAATATTTGAGAACTTACAAGGACAGGCCGGGGAGCATATTCCTCTTCAAAAAGTCTGTGGACTGCAAACAAGGCTGCCTGTCGGAGAAAAAGGACACCTTTGTTTCTGAGAGACTGCGACACAGGTCAGCCTCACTGGCTGATGAGAATGCTCCCTTACCCAGACCTCTTCAGATAAGATACACATCACCTTCCCTGCGGAGGAGGAGGAGAAACACGTCCTCCTGATAACGCACAACCCCAGGGCCCCTTTCTCAGGGCTAACACTGTACATGTTACAACGAAACAAATGCTGACTGAAAGTCCCTCCACGAACTAATGCTTCCTCTGAGGAAGGGCTGAAGAGCTACTCTTCCTGCTTTCGCTCAGTCAAAATTAAAAATAGATAAATAAGAAGCCTCTGCTTTCCACAGCCTCATATATACATGGTAGGTATATGAACCAACAGTGTATGTCATTGCAAAAAAAGAGTATGAGCTAGAATGGGCTGTAAAGGCACAAATCCCGTGTTAATCTGTACCGTCCATGTTTTATTAAGTTCCGGGACCAGACATCAAGGTCCTCCAATGCTCAAGGCCGTTCCACATTGGAACCCACTGACACGGAGGGCCGACGGCACAAATTAAAACTATAGTGAGGTAGTATTTTTCAGCTATCAGATTGGAAAAGATCAAAAAGTTCAACAGAGAGGGTGTGGTGAAAGCAGCACTACTGTGCACTGCTTGCTGATTGGAGGATAAATGAGTACAATCTTAGAGGGAATTTGACACTAAAAATCAAAATTAACAGTGCCCAGACCCTTTAAACCTTGCAATTTCACTTGTAGAAATTTATCTTCAGAGACACTGTGCAAAAACGTATGTATGAGGATATCTACTTTTTATTCCACACACTTATGTACCTTTGTACATATACAAAGAATATAACCACATACACATAACGCACACGCATCACGCATGCTTTTATCTGCATGGAATCTCTGTCAGGACCCTCACACCAGTAATAGCAGTTGTCCCTGGGGAAGACGGCTGAATACCCAGGGAATAGGAGACAGGAGGATATTTACTTTTTACTCCATATATTTATATGTCTTTTTTTTTCTTTTCTGGCCGAGCAGCACGGCTTGCGGGATCTTAGTTCCCCAACCAGGGATGGGACCCAGGCCCTTGGCAGTGAGAGCGCCAAGTCCTAACCACTGGACGGCCAAGGAATTCCCATTTATGTGTCTTCTGAACTTTAGAACCATGCGTATATATTTATTACCTATGCATCTATGTACATATAGTAGCTATATATGAAAATGTTTACTTTCATAATTAAAAAAACATTTTTTAAAAGTTAGAAACATAACCTTTTGAAGTTTCCTTCACTCTACTGGACTCAGTTAAAAATATTCAAGAATAAAATGGAATCAAGGAATTTGATTTAACTTTAATAATGGCTATTACAGTCTCCTCACTACATTAGGGGATGCACCCCAGCCCCCAGCCCAGCCTAGCCGCTTTTTTCTCCTTTAACTCACCTTGGCATTGGCGGTATCAAAAATAGTTTCAATGAGTAAGATATCAACCCCACCATCCAGAAGCCCTTTGGCCTGCTCTTTGTATGCTTCAACGAGTTCATCAAATGCTGCAAAAGCCAAACCACACCCAGGACATTAGTCATGGACATCCTCTGAAAGCCCAGGACACACTGAGCTCAGGCCTGGTGCCAGGTGAACTGACCACTGCTGGTCTATAATGCATAATTTAAGGGCAACAAAAGAAACATGGCAGTGATGGAAGTTAAACCAGCAAACTGAACACAGATGCTCCTAAACACTTAGCACACGGGCTCACTTCCCATGTGTGAGCCGAGAATGAGTGGCTGGGTGGAAAGGTGTATGATTTCTTGAGCCCTGGCTCTTACTTTTAAGATCTTTAAAATAGATCTTTCTGGGGATGGTGTTAATCAATTCAGGGATGAGTGTGAGGAACAACTAGAGAAACGTGTCACACTCATCTGGATACAACACCGGTTGCATCACATTCTCTCACACCCTCTGGGGTAAAAGTCTGCGGTGCTGTAGATTTTGCTCCTGCCCTCTGACACCAACTCTGTCAGAGAAGAAACCTGCCTGGGGGGCAATTTCACTCTCAAACACAAAAGAGTCTAATCACTCCTAGATAAAATTTTTGTTAGAAATGTCTTGTCTACTTCCATCTGAGAGGTCACCCCTCTCCCCATTTGATCTCTCACCCAAGAAAGAAAAGATGCTCATATATTCAATAGAGAAGCCTACTTCATCCTATTCAGCACAAGAGACAGGAAACATTAGCTCCTCACTGCCACACCTAGACCAGAGGGAGGACTGGCCACACGTCAGCCCAGAATGAGCAACCCCCAGTGGAAAAGTGTGGTATGTCACCAAAACCTACAATCCACACTTGCCTGAACTTGTCTTCTACACAGAATTCATTACCACACGTAGTATCATTACTATTCTGCTCTGATCATTTAATACTTTTTGTTTTTTTGTAGTCTGATGCTTAAGAAATTGACCTAGATTTCTAGACTTTTCATACACTCTCAATGCAAGTACGCTTATAGATGGTGGTTTACAACGTTTACAATGCTAGTATGCATATATAGCTTGGACTGCTTTCTGATAAATAAAGTGGGAGTCTAGTGCGTTATTCTATAACTGACCAAGGCCTGGTGTCTATATTTGCTCAACTTCTCAGTCTAAAGTTTTATTTTGATTGGTTTCATTTCTGCAGCTGATAAAGAAGCCCAAACACAACAACATGCACCTTTGAAAGCAGGCTCAAAATGCGTAATACTAATACTATGACTAATAATAGCTCACTTTTTTTTTTTTTTTAATTTTATAGCTACTTTATTTATTTATTTATTATTTATTTTTGGCTGTGTTGGGTCTTCGGTTCGTGCGAGGGCTTTCTCTAGTTGCGGCAAGCGGGGGCCACTCTTCATCGCGGTGCGGGGACCGCTCTTCATCGCGGTGCGCGGGCCTCTCACTATCGCGACCTCTCTTGTTGCGGGGCACAGGCTCCAGACGCGCAGGCTCAGTAGTTGTGGCTCACGGGCCCAGCTGCTCCGTGGCATGTGGGATCTTCCCAGACCAGGGCTCGAACCCGTGTCCCCTGCATTAGCAGGCAGATTCTCAACCACTGCGCCACCAGGGAAGCCCAGCTGACTTTTTATTTTAATGTTTACTACATTCCAGGGACTGCTGTAAGCCCTTAAGTCACAATAATCCTTAAGTAGATGTTGGTATTGGCCCCATTTTACAGATTTATAGATTACTGAAACACAGAGGTACTTGCCCAAGGTCAATGATTGTATCTCATACTCACTGATGTTCCTGTAATCTGGTCTTTCCACAGATGGGGACACAGAGAGTGTCTTGTTAGTTGGACCTAGAGCTCCTGCCACATATCTCTTAATTCCTTTAGGAAAAGAAAAACAAGTGTGAAATCTCTAAACAGCTCATAAGTTAATACGCTATCAGATTTCCCCTAGAACACAGGTATATAATCCTTTGTCCGTAACTCTGAAATCCAAAAAGCGCAAAAGCCCCACTTTTTTCCTTAATTCATTTGACAACAAAACTTGACCTCTCCTAAACTACAAGAGGCTATTTATAGTCTTTACCTCACTTAGTGGACGATTCATAGATTTTACTGCAAATAGATGTTTGATTATGAGGCTGTCTTGGATCCCACTGAGGAAATTATGAAATATAAAGTATGTGCACATGTTACCGCCAAGCCAACCCAAAAAACTCTGAATTCTCACACATGTGGCTTCAAAGAATTTCAGTTAGTAATCCTTTTCTATCACCATAGCTATGCTTGGACAAATGCTCTCTCTCCCTACTGTTAAGAAACCCTGAAGGTCGTGAACATAGGTTTTGCAAAAGTTCCTCACAGTAGCATTGATCTTGAAATGCTCTCCACTGCTGTACTGCAGGGCCTTTGCTGGGGGAAAATATTAAATCACGATGAACAATTATAAAGCCTGAAATTCAAGTACGAAGCAGATCAAATCTCACATTAAAACTCTTTCAAGAATGTTTTAATAAGCTTTCCTCTAGGCTAGAGTCTAGGTGCTTCTAAAGGAGCCGGAGATGTTGTGTTCCTTACATATCGGAACACAGGGCAGGGCCATAGTGCTCATCACCTTTGGTGGTTTTAACCAGGTGGTTATGCTTTACCATCTAACTGGAGCCAACTACCCACTAGCTGATAGCCCAGCCTTTGAACAGCTTACAAGCCCCTATATTCTTTATCTTCCCCAAAGCTGAACAATAACGTGGGTGTAAGAAAAACGTCCTTGTCTTTCCTTGCTTCAGCTGGTTTGATAGCCTCTGACCTGTGACTTTGTTGGGGCAACAGTCTATGCCCTTCCGATTTCAACATTATCTCTCAGAAACGGAGCTCCTATAAATTGCTTCAGGCTTCATTAGTATGCTGTGTCTAACTTCCCAACAATTTTGCTTTACGTCTTCCCTGTTGGCAACAATTTCACGTTTCCAAATCTTCAGGGGCTCCATGTATTTCTTCTATTCCTTTCCCACCCTCAAAGCCTCCCCTCCAGCTGGTGCCCAAGTGTTCTTATGGCAGCCAGCCAGGAGGCTAGTTATTTCGGGGAGGCACTTTTCAAATCCCAGCAAGACTGACTCTCATGCCACCCTCTTTGTGTGCTACACAGCGCCTTCAAAGACCCTAGTGGTATGAAGTAGAACACGCTCAAAAGATAATCTCTCTTTACCTAAATAAGGCAAAATCACAGGGAAGAGGGTAGCTTTCAAGCGAGAAGATCAAATATCTTAATGATCACCAATGTAACCAAAACAGCTGTGCCTCAATAACCAAAAGACATACTTCCAAAGGGAGACAAATCATTTTAGCTGTAAATGTACAAGGAAGTCACGGTTCTAGCTACAAGGTTAGGATAAAACACCCAGCAGAGTAAACACAGCGTAAACCCTGAGCCCAAGGCCCAAGGAAACAGAGTCAATTCAGAGGGACACTGAATGCTTGACTATGAAACTGCAGAGAAGTAACCTACAAACAAGTACGTGATGGTGTCTGCAGTGCTGCTGTAGGCCAACTGTCGCGAAAGGAAAAGGGGCAGTAAGGACAGTATGTTATAGCTGAGGATGTCAAAGGAAACATCTTTGTAAAAAAAAGAGAGAAAACTGTTCCTTACCTGTCTGGAGAGTGATCTCCTCAGCTGCTTTTCTGGCCACTCCCGCAGAGCACTTGTTCATCCTATAGGCCTAACACACCAACTGCAAATGTTAGTTTGTCCTTCTTTCCCTCCATAAAATAAATAAGGAATTCATGACCTTCTAAAACACAGTTTTATTCAGTAAGGAAAGGTGGAGTGAATTAGTTTGAGGTCTGAATGAAATCTTAGTCAAAAAGGCCTACCAGCGGCCCCAGCCTTGAGGGCGACAGGAAAGGCAAGAGTCTTTGGGAACTGCTTTTACGGTCTTCCACAGAACCATGAGCCATCTGGCAAAAAGGGCAATCTCTGGACGTCTGGCATGTCAGAATAAGCTGATGTAGTGAAATATTCTGAGAGTTAGAAAATAGCATAGTAATGGAAAAAGCAGGGGCTTCAGAGACAGAAGACCTGGGCTCTAAAACCAGCTCTGTCACTACCTGCCCGGGTGGTTCCCTTAGGAACTCCTCCAGGTCCTGGCTTCCTACACCGTACAATGGTTGGAATCAGTGGGTCTTAAGTTTTTGTAGATTATGAAACTCTTGAGAATTTGGAGAAGGGCCATGAACCCTCTCGCTAGGAAATAAAGCAAGCATGCAGACACATACAAAGCAGTGCCTGCAAGTTTTACCGAAATACACTCAAGCCCATTCATTTACGTATTGTCTGTTGCTGCTTTTTTTTTTTTTTTAAACATCTTTATTGGAGTATAATTGCTTGACAATGGTGTGTTAGTTTCTGCTTTATAACAAAGTGAATCAGTTATACATATGCATATGTTCCCATATCTCTTCCCTCTTGCATCTCCCTCCCTCCCACCCTCCCTATCCCACCCCTCTAGGTGGTCACAAAGCACCGAGCTGATCTCCCTGTGCTATGCGGTTGCTTCCCACTAGCTATCTATTTTACATTTGGTAGTGTATATATGTCTATGCCACTCTCTCACCCTGTCACATCTTACCCCTCCCCCTCCCCATATCCTCAAGTCCATTCTCTAGTAGGTCTGTGTCTTTATTCCCATCTTGCCACTAGGTTCTTCATGACCTTTATTTTCCCTTAGATTCCGTATATATGTGTTAGCATACTGTATTTGTTTTTCTCTTTCTGACTTACTTCACTCTGTATGACAGACTCTAACTCCATCCACCTCACTACAAATACCTCCATTTCATTTCTTTTTATGGCTGAGTAATACTCCATTGTATATATGTGCCACATCTTCTTTATCCATTCATCCGATGATGGACACTTAGGCTGCTTCCATGTCCTGGTTGCTGCTTTTGCACTATAATGCCAGCGTTGAGTAGTTGCAAAAGAGACTGTACGTAGCCAACAAAGCTTTAAATATTTACTGTCTGGCCCTTAACGGAAAATGTTTGCCAACTCCTGCCCTCAAATAATTCCCCTGATAACCCACAAGGCAAGTGATTTCACAAAGCCCCATCACCAGGAGGGAAAACAGTGTCAGAGCACTCAGGACTACGTGCATGAACACAGAGGCACGTTCTGGAAAAATCCCACCCAGAAATGGGGACCTCAGCATCTACCATATATTTTCATCATTATCAGTTTACAAAATTTGAATATGGAAGCATCTTGTTGACTAAAAAGAAATGAAATCCTTTACCCCACACCCACTAGGATGCCTACTATCAGGAAAAAACAAAAAGAGAAACAGAACAAATGCTGGCAAAGATGTGTAAAAACTGGAAACATTGTACACTATTGGCGGGTATACAAAATGATGCAGCCACTGTGGAAAACAGTATGGTGGTTTCGCAAAAAATTAAACATTGAATTAGTGTATAGTTCGGCAACTCTACTTCTGGTTATGTATATATGCTCAAAGGAAATGAAAGCAGGGATGAAGAACAGATTATCTGTGCACCGTGCTCATAGCAACATTGTTCACAGTAGCCAAAAGGTGGAATCAGCCCATGTCCCTCAACAGATGAATGAATAAACCAAATGTGGCATATCCATACGGTGGAATATTATTCAACCTCGAAAGAGTACGATATTCTGATACATGCTACAACATCAGTGAACCTTGGGGACATTAAACTAAGTGAAACAAGATAAGTCACAAAAGGACAAAAACTGTATGATCCACTCATATAAGGTAGCTAGGGGAGTTAAATTCATAGAGACAGAAAGTAGAATGGTGGTTTCTAACGGCTGAGGTGGAAGGGAAAATTGGGAATTATTGTTTAATGGGTACAGAGTTTAAGTTCTACAAGGTGAAAAGAGTTCCACGGACAGATGGTGGTAACGGTAGCACAACAATGTGAATGTACTTAATGCCACTGAACTGTACACTTAAAATTGGTTAAAATGGTAAATTTTATGTTACCTGTATTTTTCCACAATTTTTTTAAAAAAGGAAACCAAATCTGTCACCCGACTTAAAAAGGCTTCACAGAACTGTGCACATGGCCAATCATTATGCTTTTATTCACAGTCACTGCATAATAAGTATCGTTTTTATTTGATTATTACTTGCCCATAAAGAAACCAGCTGGAAAATGAATGGGCTGTTGTGTTTATAAGCAGAAGCGATTCTAACCATTTTCCCCATCTGACCACAAATAATACATAACTAGGCATTAGCTTGACTCTGCAGCTTTGGCTGGTTTTCTCACTAGCAATTACCAATGCAGCAAACGCTCATGAATATCTTAGATACAAGGAAAAATGAAATCCTTACCAAGTGTTCGAGGCCATAGTCAGCTTGGGCAATAGCAGTGCTGCTAAAAGTATTTGTTTCAATGATATCTGCCCCAGCCAGCAAGTAATCCTGCCACGAGAGAAAGTAATGTCAATGCTATGAGTTTTAGAATCCCTGTCCCCCAACAATAAACTAGTCTTTTCCTCACCAAGGCCACCAAACATCTTTTGACCACTTACTAAGTGCAAGGCACTGTACTAGATAGAGGCTGGGGATGCAAAAAGACCTACGGATTTCATAGAAAGGCCTGTGGTATGAATAAATAAACACAGAACTTGAATTCAGACAAAGTTCACTTGCGGTGTGAATTAAGTTCCTTAAACTCTGTGAGTTTCAGTTTCCTCATTTGAAAGTAGTTTAACCCTACTTCACCGGGTGGCCAGATGATGGTACAGATCACACGCCAAGCTTCTAGCACACGATGGCCCTCAACAAACATTCCTTCTGTTCCTTTGCCAGCTCTCTGCTTCAGCGCGGTCAGAGCCCCGCTGAGAAGGGCACTATCTCTGCAATCTTGATTCTGACCACAGTCGCTTCAGTCCACAGCTCCTGGTCCCTCTGAGCCACATCTGCACCCTTACGAAACCCTGAGGACCTCGGTGCCCTCCGGTTCTCCCTGTTTGAAACCTTTCTGTCTTGTTTCACTCTTTGGACACCATCTCAACCTCAATCCGATGAAAATTCTGGAATCTCTTGATCTTCCAATAGTGAGTAAGCCCAACCCCACCTAAGCAGATGGACACTGTTTGCAGAAGAGCTGGGAAATGAAAACCAAGGTTCACACATTTATAATAAGTCACAAACATCCCAACTATCTATCACTAGGGAAATGGCTAAATAAACTATAATATGTCCATTTTATTACATGCTATGTGGCAGCTAAAAAACAGTGTGCACATATATCTACATATACTAACACAGAAAATCTCCAAAAGTATTGAGTAGAAAAACAAAATTGACTGATATGTAAACCATGACACCATTAAGTTTAAAACATACATACACACAAATAGTACTGAGTTTTCTACAGATATCTATATGTATACACATACATACGTAATATATACATATACATAAATGCATAACAAATGATCTGGAAAGACATACACCAACTAGTATAAGTGGTTATCTCTGGGGAAAAAATAGAAATTTGGAATAGTGGTTAAAAGGGAATTTATTCTTATCTATGGGTTCTGTTTTATAAGAACAAATTAAAATTTAGTTTTTCAACAAAGAGCAAGAAAAACTGAAAACAACCTTAATGTCCAAGAATAAGGTTAGTTAAGTAAATGATGATATATATGTAGAATAGATTATTATGAAGTTATTAAAACCATGTCTCAGGATATTTAATGCTCATGGTATTAAGTAAAAAATGCAAATTATAAAATAGTATGAAGTAATAATAATCCAAATTTAATTTTAAAAATCCAAACACAGAAAACTAGACTGAAATATAAATTAAAATATGTGAATGGCAATTATGTCTTGGTATCGATATTACAGGTGGTTTTACTTTTCTCCTTTATGCTTTCTACAGCATCTAGCTAGACATTTTATGTTTGTAACAATGAACACATATTGTCTTTATAATTAGGGAAAAAATATTTCTAAATTCCTAGTTATTATTTTCTCCAATTGTGTGTAGATTTAAAATTTTAAATAATATAAAGTTTAAAAGGTGTTCCTTCTAGCTCTTCACCCTTTCTCTCCACCTTCTTTCCCGGAACAATATCCCACTCATGGGCTCCGGATATGACACCCCTGAGATTACAAGCCTATTCTCACCAATTGAAAACATGTGTGATATGGGCAAGCTACTTAATTTCTCTACCCCTCAGTTTTCGCATGTATCAATAGAAAGCTGTCAAGATTAAAGGAGACCATTAATGACAGCAAGGCCACAGGCTACCAACAGGTGTTTTAAATATTGGTTCCTGTTGGTCTCAGCCTATCAACAGTGATAAGCTAGGAATGCCTGATGCACTCACATGGGCCCTTACCGCCTGTGCTGAGCCAGGACCAAGCCAATGCCACAGCTACACTGGCGCTATTGGTTCTTATTATGATTTCAAGACTCACCTCAGCAACAACCATCAGGGAACTTTTGAAAACAAACAAGGTTTATTGCCCACGGGTCCTGGAGAGTACAGGCATGCCCGGGCCATACAGTGAGGTAGCTGGGGGAAGGCGTGGGTTGGGCAGGAATGACTGTGATGTTTAGCTAGCAGATGTGTCACACAGCTGGCAGGGTGTTTATTGACATAGATGCCTCTTAAACAATGCCTCAGCAACCAAAAGCTTAATGTCAGGCGCTTACATTACAATCAAAAAAGCTTAGTGTCAGACACTTGCACTTCAAATAGAACCTGGCCATTCCATTAAAATTAAGTATCAGGGGATCAGCTCTATGGTCAGTAACTCCACTAGAAATAACTAAGTGTGCAAATAACCCAGTCTTTTTCCCTTCCTCACCCATGAACACGACACGGTCTCTACATCCAGAGAACTCCAGCTAGTCAATATTCCCCCACGAATGGGACAGCTAGGTTACACCTTATGGTATTTAAAGTCATTTTTGCTTCACGTCCCTATCTTGGGAAACTTGCTGTTCTATCTACATGCCTACCTAACTCACAGGACAAAGATTCGTTCCCTCAAAAAACATTTACTGGGACTTCCCTGGTGGCACAGTGGTTAAGAATCCGCCTGCCAATGAAGGGGACAAAGGTTTGAGCCCTGGTCCAGGAAGATCCCACATGCCACGGAGCAACTAAGCCCGTGTGCCACAGCTACGGAGCCTGCGCTCTAGAGCCTGCGAGCCACAACTACTGAGCCCGCATGCTGCAACTATTGAAGCCCGCACGCCTAGAGCCCATGCTCCACAACAAGAGAAGCCACTGCAATGAGAAGCCTGCACCCCGCAACGAAGAGTAGCTCCCGCTTGCCGCAACTAGAGAAAGCCCACGCACAGCAACAAAGACTCAACACAGCCAAAAATAAATACATAAATAAAATTTATTTAAAAAAAAAATTTACTGACTTACTATGTGCAAGATACTGTTTTAGGCAGTAGGGATTCAGCAGTGAAAAGCAGGCCCAAATTCCTGCCCTCAGGAAGCTCATACTCTAGTGATAATCCACTTGAATAAGGACAAAACCACAAGTCATGGGCTGGGCTGGGCTGGGTGTCGGGGGTTGGGGGAGGGTGGTGATTTCACCAACTGCATAATAAGAACTGATGTTTGTAACCACGCCAAGCAATTCATACCCATGATGGCATTCCCAATCCACAATATACTGGAATTTTATAATGCTATTTGACTACGTACTCTCAGGCCTCGCAGAAAAACTCGTAGAACCAAAACTCTTCAAGGACCAATTTAAAATCTTCCAGTAACTACAATTTCCATTATGACCAAAGGAAAGGCATTCCTAGCTCTTCTTCAAATGAAAACCATTCTGCATCTGATCTAGAACAAAGTCTTGATCACCCAAGAGAAGGATCCCTTCCACCCTCAATAAATCATTTAATCACTGATTTGTTTGAGTTTTTTTTCTTTAAGAAGAGTCTGAAAGGCAACAAAAGCAAAAAATACACAAGTGAGACTATATCAAACTAAAAAGTATCTGCACAGCAAAGGAAACCATCAACAAAATGAAAAGGCAACCTACTGAATGGGAGAAAATATTTGCAAATCATGTGTCTGATAAGGATATCCAAAATAGACAAAGAACTCATACAACACAGTAGCAAAAAAAAATCCAAACAATCTAATTCAAAAATGGGCAGAAGACAGGACTTCCCTGGCAGTCCAGTGGTTAAGACACCACACTTCCACTGCAGGGGGTATGCAGGTTCGATCCCTGCTCGAGGAACTAAGATCCTACATGCCTCGCAGCACGGCCAAAAAAAAAAAATGGGCAGAAGATCTGAATAGACATTTTTCCAAAGAAGACATACAGATGGCCAACAAGTACATGAAAAGATGCTCAACATCACTAATCATCAGGGAAAATGCAAATTAAAACGACAAGATATCACCTCTCACCTATCAGAATGCCTATTATCAAAAAGATAAGAAATAACAGGTGTTGGTGAGGAGATGGAGAAAAGGGAATCCTCTCGCACGGTTGGCAGGAATGTAAATTTGTGCAACCACTATGGAAAACAGAATGCAGGTTCCTCAAAAAATTAAAAATAGAACTACTATATGATCCAGCAATTCTATTTCTGGGTAATACCCAAAGAAAACAAAAACACTAACTCAAAAAGATAGATGCACCCCCATGTTCACTGCAGCATTATTTACAGTTGCCAACATATGGAGACAATCTAAGTGTCCACTGATGGCTGAATAAAGGAAATGTTATATGCATATGCAATGGAATATAACTGAGCTATAAAAAAGAAGGAAGGTGGTTGCCAGAGGTGGAGGGTGGAGGGAAGGGGAAATGGATGAAAGGGTCAAAAGGTACAAACTTCCAGTTCTAAAATAAATAAGTCATGGGGATGTAATGTACAGCATGGTGACTATTGTTAATACTACTGCATTGTATATTTGAAAGTTGCTAAGAAACTGGATCTTAAAAATCCTCATCACAAGGAAAAAAAATCTGCAACTGTGTAGGGTAACAGATGTTAGCTAGACTTACTATGGTGACCATTTCACAATATATACAAATTTCAAATCATGACGTTGTATACCTGAAACCAATGTTATGTTCTTTGTCAATTATGCCTCAATTTTTTAAAAAAAGTCTGAAACACCTATAACAATGTCCTTCTCCAAAAGATAAAACTTTCTTACTTCCCTGGTAAATATGTTTGTCCTTCAAATTGAATCCAGACCAGAAAAACAGATTAAATCACCTTATTATCTCTTCTAGTCATAATCCTATGAAATTCCCATGATAAGCTATGAAACAGTTTAGTCCTACACTTATTCTTAAATTTTAAAAGTCTAGCAATACCCAGTTACTTACTTCTGATTTCTTTATGTTGGCTAGCCATTTTTTTAATTTGTTTTTTGGTCATGCCACACAGCTTGCAGGATCTTAGTTCCCTGACCAAGGCTAGTCATTTTTATTAAAGACAGGAAAACGGCATGAAAGAACACGGGACTTCAAGTCAGTAAACCTCTGTTAACGTCAGGCAAGTTATTTAAACTCTGAGGTGCTCAGTTTCCAAATCTACAAAATGAGAATAACAACTACCTTTCAGTTTTACTTCATCAGGGCTGTTGTGGTGACTTAAATAAGTTAGTGTAGGTAAAAACCCTAACTTGTCCAGGATTTTATGGTTTTTCACTGTCATTGAAATGCCTCAAAGGCAGAAAACCTGCCCTCCTCATTTCCTTATCTTGAATGCTCAATACCGTGCATGACTTTTACATGGTGCCCAAAACCTGCTTTCTGAATAAGCCACCTCTATCTGAACAAGTCATCCCTTTCTTCCGTCTCCCCCAGAGCACTTTGCCCAGTGGTCTGCCCTCAGGACACCAAAGGCCTTTCGGAATGACAGGATGAAAATATAAGAACCTGGGGATGCTTTACCTTATGGATTTGGTAAATGACATTGGGCTGAGTTATACTTAAAATGTCATTGTTGCCTTTCAGGGGCCTGGCGTGATCTTTAAATTCTTGTCCTCGGAAGTCGTCTTCACTCAGCTTGTGCCGCTGGATCATGGTCCCCATCCCTCCGTCAAGCACCATAATCCTCTCCCGCAGGATGGCGTCAATCTCATCCTGCAGGGTCTTCTTCATTCCTGCTTTAAGGAAAGTGAAAATCTGACTTTACAAAATGAAAGGGGGAAAACATGTGTGGAGAGGGAGTGTAGACTAAATTATACTTATTCACAACAGGGAGTAAATGGGGCTCATAAAACATGAGCTTGTAACCTTGTGGCATTTGAAAAATGCTGCCCCAAAATGTTTACATTAAATAACAATGCTTAATGAAATAGGACACTGTACACAGCACAGAATCACTGGTAAAGCACCACACCAAGGTTAAAGTAGGCTCTAGTTGTTCCTGTTTCAAAGATGAGCAAAACAAGCAGCAAAGAGCCAAGTGTTACAAGGCCAGGCCACCTGCCGGAGAACATCTTTAGGGCTCTCTGTTGGTTCTGTGCTTGCGTCCCCTCAATAAGGAGATTTAGCTTGATAATTGAAAGCCATCAATAATTCCAAACTGCCATTTAGACTGTTAACTTTGACCGTCTCTCCCACCTACCGCCAGAACTCACATAGCCTACACACAGGGTTTTCCTCACCCCTGCTCCATCTCTGGACCAATGACTGCCTAACACCCTGGAGCTTCTCAGCTCTCCCCGTGCCCTTGACTTCTCCTAATTCCCAGTCCTCAAAAGCCCCAAGGCCTACTCCTTCCAATCCTACTTTATGGTCTCCAAGAACTACTGGAAAGCCACAAAACCATGCTGTTCGGAGTCACTGAAAATTCCTAACATCGAGCCTCTTGTTTGGCTCACCTTTTCTCGGCTCTCTCTACACTTCCCACACCTGCTGTCCCAAACCTCTGCTTGCTTTTGGCACCAAACCCTTCTCATCCTTTTCACTCACCGGTGATTTCACCTAATCCTGTATAGAAGAGTCTTCTTTGGGGAGCTCCTCAAATTCACCCCCCTCCACCTCAAAATCCTCTTGCAGCTCGGCTCCCTCTGCACCTAAGGAAGAGCACATGACCAGCTCCACCCACACCTCCCACTGCTCCTCCCTCCCCCCCCCACCCCCACCCCCGACCCCGGGCAGCTCTAGCTCAACCTGTCTTCTCGCTGCGGCTTCCTCCTCTGTCTCTCTACCGCAATTACTCTCCAAAGGCACCCATGACCTTCGAATTCTCAAACACTGGGCTCCAATCTTAGACCCAGATTTCAAGGTGTCCACCTGTGATGGTCCCCTAGAATACCCACCTGCCCCTCAATCTATCATCCAAATCCAAACCTGCCAAATTTCCTGTCTGATCTCCCTGTTTCTGTGAATGGCACCACCTTTCCCAGAAGCCTGACCTGACAACCTCAGTGTTATCTGACTCCTTACTCGCCCTGATAACCAGCATCTACTCAGATCTCAAGCCCTATAGATCTGGCATCCAAAGTGCCATTCACGGACTTCCCTGATATTGATTGACCATGATGTGGTTGTCCTATCAGCTAATAAGCACCCAGAATTTGACATGATTAAGTTAATGGCGACGACAAAAAAAGCCAAGAAATCGGGGTTTCAGTCCTAGCTCTCTAAGTAGCTACGGGGTTTTGGACAAGACTGTGTTTCTGAAAAACGGGGAAATATCTTCCCTGCCTTTATTACAGAAAGTGTGATAATAGAATGAAACAATGTGCTTGAAAGCAAATTTCAGATGTTAACAGCTGGGACTCTCAAATCACACAAGTCATGAAATGAGACATATATCCTTCACATAAACAGCCCGTAAATGTTAACGACTCTTGCTATGTCATTATTATTGCATAGCTGATAAAAAGTGGAGCTGGGCTTCAAACTCTAAAGGTTGCTTTCTATATACTACAGTGTCCAGAGGACCATGAAAAAGCATCACGTAAGCCTGAAGCTCTCAGCTCTGTTCATCTTGGGGCAGGAAGCAGGGATGGCATGTTTACAGGTTTGGAAATGAACATGAATGTGGCAGAGGGAAAACAATACTCAGTGAAAACTTTTAAATGGAGATCCTTTCAGATGGGGAATAAGAAGAGAAAAGGTTAAAAACTTTAACCTATATGCTCAACTGAGTTCCTTTTTCCTTAAAAGAATGCAGCTGCAATCCACCCTCAAATGAGAGCATGTGAGCTTAAGTAGGTGTGACTGAATCACCCGACTGTGGGCGCACAGGGTGTGGACATGGTGGCGGGGGGGGGGGGGGGGGGCGGTGGTGGTGGCAGGAGTAGGTGATGCATCTGAAATTTAAAAAGTATTCAGACCTTCTAGGAAAAAAAACCCAGTCTTTTCCACAATGAAATATGCCTTTGGCATCAGCAAAATGGTCAATCAATATCATATTATTTACATGTCTTTGTCCTTCTATCTCCTCCACTGACCACGTGCACACATGCTTAAGGGGACAGGAAGAAGAAAGGAGAAATTAACATAACGACATAAGAAATGCCCCATCTCCTCCCACCCTGGTCTCGCTCATCAGTGTTGGTTTGGCTTTTCTCTACTCACTGCAAATCTGACAATGGAGTGCACCCCACTTCTCCCATTTTCATAAGAAGTCTAAGCATTTTTCCACGAGGCCTCTACTGTATTCACTTCTCAAATCAGAAATATAGATTGTTTTCAATGTGTAAGACAGTTCACTATAGGGACTTCCCTGGCGGTCCAGTGGTTAGGACTCTGGGCTTCCACTGCAGGGGGCACAGATTCGATCCCTGGTCAGGGAACTGAGATCCCGCATGCCGCGTGGCAAAGCCAGAAAAAAAAAAAAAGATAGTTCACTATTTACCATAAAACAATCCCATCCCCACAAATTGTGATATCTTGTTAAGAGCCATCACGTATGTAAGAGATCAAAGGTTTTTTGTAAACTCTAAACAAAACATGTGATTTTTTTATGAGAAACTTGATAAACTTACTCTGTAATTTATGTGGAAGACTAAAAGTCCAGAAAGAGCTAAGTTAACTTTTAAAAATTAGGAAGAGATTATTTGGCCTACCAAATATTATGATATACTACAAAACAATATCATAAAATAAGGAAAGTAAAATATAGAATATCTTTATTACTTAGCATAGGGAAAGACTTCCAAAGACTCAAAAAGCTCAACCTATAATGTTAAAAAAAAAAAAGGTGAATTTGATTACATAAAAACTAAGAATTTCTGTTAAATGAAAGTCACCACAGACAAAATAAACAGATTATGAATTGAAGGAAGATTCTGCAAGGTCTATAACTGAAAGGGACTGGGAATTCCCTGGCAGTCCAGTGGTTAGGACTCCGCGCTTCCACTGCTGGGGGCCCGGGTTCGATTCCTGCTCAGGGAACTAAGATTCCACAAGCAGCACCGAACGGCCAAAGGAAAAAAAAAAAAAAAAAGTTTAAGTGAAAGGGACTAACATCTATAATGTACCAGGAGCTCCTACAAATCAATAAGAAATCAAATAGAAAAATGGGCAAAAGATGTGAATAAGCAATCCAAGCGAAGGAAAAACTGAATAATCAACAAGTATATGAAGAGATGCTCCAACTCATTAGATATCAAAGAGACAGGAATTAAAACAAGACAAAACCGATATATACACAATGGATGGGCAATAATTAGAAGACTGGATAATGCCAAAGAAAATCTGAACTCTTGCTTTTTGGAACACAGACAGATACAGCCATTGTGGAGAGCAGCCTAGCAGGAGTCAGTAAAATTAAGCATGAGGAAACCCCAACAATCTCACTCCTGGTATTTCCCAAACAAAGTCTCCATCGATCCATAGAGAACATATCAGAGTATGTTTATAGAAGTGGCAAGCTGCAGACAACCTTGGGAAATGGCAAAGTCAAATGTGCAAGATGCTCATGCAGAATACTACTGGGTGGTAGCCGGATCTACCTCTGTGTTGCTCTACTGTACGGACAGAATATTGAGGGAGAAAGTTAGAAATGACTAACTACCAGGTTTATATTTATATGAATTAAAAACACATACACAGACTAGAGTCTACAAGGAAATGTACAAATACGTGGAAATATGTGAAACAGGAGCAAGAGAATTGTGAACAGAAAATAGAGGCAAAAGGGAACACATAATACAACAAATATGAGTGGGAATTGTAAGGATTGAATACAAAACTCCTCTGCAACTGAGGTCCTTAAAAATCCAATGCATCTACCTTTTCCACATGATTATTTATCCTTTGGGGGATAACATAAGATTTACGGTAAGAGAAACTAAAAGATCCTCCTCCCATATTTGTTAGCATAAGTGTTCACTGTTCTAATCTTTATGTGTTCCCCAAGACTTTCCAGTAGGGGATTATCTTTCACTGGCTTCTAATCACCATTGCTCCTCCAGAACCTTCTCATAAGAGTAAGTCGCTTTAACAATTCTCCTTTCCCTTGGCAGGGTGAGCATTTGTTGAAATGCTGCTCTTCCATAAACAACAAAAACAACAAAACAAACCTCTGGTATTTATCTGTATTCAGTTCATTAGGTCTAGAACATTCTGTACATTTTAGTCAGGTTCTAAACAGAGCAGATTCTCCCTAACATCTTTCACAGTATAAGTTTTGCAGGTCCTTCATTTAACTGACTAGTTACAACACTGTCTCAGAAATATTTTTAAGTTTAACATATATATGCATTATATAGATACGCAGTCCAGAAGAGAGAGTCCTTGTCTAGCGAGCCTAAGAGATCACAGTGTTTTTCCCAGTTTGAGAGGACCTAGCCAATGTATTTTGTTTATTTGGGTGATTTTTTTTCTACCATTAACGTTTTATTTCCCAGTAATAATACTGTGATTCATAATAAGTGTTCCAAAGAATAAACAAACATGGGTTAACTGGTTAAAACACCAATTAGATGTTAAGGTGGGTAAGTCAGATAGTATCACCTTTAAGAACCATCCTGAAGAATGACAAGATGAAGGCATAAACCAATAAACCTCTAATACACAGGATTTTAGGTAATTAGTGTCAGGAACACATTTCCTCTGGGGATAGAATGATCCCATGTAGCTGATTTATTTAGGACTCCCATATCCACGGCACTAACTGGGGAACACATAGAGCAAGGAAAAGAAGTTTTCATTTTCTGCACTGTAAACAAATGATCCCAACACATTCTCAGCAGTTTCCTAACTTTACTATATCAAAGACTATCTTACTGCTGCCCTGTAAGTCCCTTGCAAGATACTTCATTTTTGAATCTCTAACTTCTAGGTTGCACCAACTTGCTACACTTTGTAGACATCTCTTTGCTTGTGCAATGTTCCATTTCTGAAATATACTATTTCCGCTTTGATTTTAATAAGACAGGGAAGAATGAGAATCAGGTAACTGGCTGATATCAATTCACTGGCTCATTTAGTCATTCTTTCATTAATCATTTAAAAACTGAGTTCCAGATAACATACATAGCAAGGATGAAACTAAGCAATGTTTAGAAGTTGTAAACTTTTCCCACAAGAAGTATTTGCTAGCTCACCAGCCTCTTTCCTAAGGGGGTACAACCATGGTCTGAGGTCATGGACATTTAGGCTTAAGACCTGACATCGAGATTTAAGAATTCCCAGTTCTTCATTAAAGAGCTTCACTAAGACTGGACACCAATAAGTAACTAAGTAAGGGTTTTTAGGAAGTTAAAACCTGATTCTCACCCCAACATACAGGCTGCCCACACAGAGAGAAGCTGTAGAAGTGAGCCTTGGGGTCAGGGAGCTGAGCTAGATTCAAATACTCTACAATTTTCCTTTCATCTGCTGTACAAAGATCACTCAGTATTCCAACTATTCTAAATCTTTAGAGGCATTTTGCTGCTGGATAAAGGAAATCACATACCTCCTTTTTTAATTAAATGGGGAGGGGAAGGCCAGAAGTCATCAGTAAGAGATAAATTTATTTTGTCAAATAAATAAATGACACCCCTGTGAGAGATATAGGTCTTACTTTATAGCAACAGTGATCAAATGTTTCTCAGTCACAGTTCCACTTGTTTCATGAACAATTCTAACGGTCCCATTTATCGGGACCTTACAATCTAAAGGGTCACTAGCTCATCTCTGAAAAATTTCCCTGAGTTATGAATTCAGTCTTCACGCTCCTCCCTGAGCTGAACATCGTCATCTGTCATAGCATTGCTACTGTTCCATCCTTATTACCGACCCTCTTCTTTCTTCATTTTCTACTTCATACCTCACATGTTTTTATGGGTGTATCTGCCCACAAATTACAATCAGGGACGGCGTTCAAGGCCCAGAGCTCATTTTAAAGCTGAAAATATATTCTGTTCTTGTGCTAGTTTTTTTTTTCCCCTTCATTGTTGATGCCAGAGCCACCAACATCAAAATCACTCAGGATTATTACTCCACATCCCGACCTACTGTGTACCTGCTAATCTATCTTAACATAGTGATTCTATGCACACTGGAGTTTGCAGAACTACTGCTCTAACCCCGAAGTGGAAAATAAAACTTCAACGCAGTTTTAAATAGTTCTCTGGGCTTCCTTATCTCTCAGCGCCTGAACCTTCTTTGGCTTGGGTGCTCAGTAAACATGCTGAATGAGAACGTTCAATCATGCAAAACTTCCATAGGGCCCTGCAGGAATATGCTACGTCAAAGCGCAAAGTGTAGTTACCTTGACGTTCAGAATGTGTTTCGGCGGCACTGCGGGGAGGGGATGTGCTCTACGGATTTGATGGTTTGTTTGCCTGCGGAGGAAGGGGGAAGTGGGTGGAGGGAAGGAACGCAGCAAGAAAACGTGGGACCTCACGGCTCCTCCGCAAGTTCAAAGGCGCCGCCCGCCCACGGGGAAACCTAACCACGTGTCTCCGGGTGGTGAGTGAATCACCCCAGGGATTAGGAGTCACTAAACCACCGAAGCGCGGAGAGCGGGTCGCAGCGTTACCGGATGGCGTCAGGTCGTGGAGCGCGGGGGACATGCTGCGGAGTCCTCTCCTCCTCGCGCCGGGGACGCGGCGGGGAAGACGCACCCTCCCTCCACACGTGACGGCCCAGAGCCGCGCCAGCCAGCGCGGGGCCAGTGGTTCACAGAAGGCAGGAGTCCGGGGGACACTGAGGGAGGGGCCTCCCCTCAGGACCCGGGCGCGGCGCGGCGACGACAGGCGGACCCCTGGCCCAGACCACTGCTCAAGCACGTGCTTTCTTCTCGGCCACCTGGCCTGTCCTTGGCAAGGGCCTGGCGGCTAGACCCGCGCGACCGGAGGCTGGGTCGCCGGGAGGGCGCGGGATAGACCCGAAGAGGAGGACGACGTGGCGGCCGAGGCGCGGGCCGAGGCTCACAGCCCCCTAGGGCTTTGGGGCAACTCAGAATACTGTTAGTTTGTGCGCGCACTCCAGCCTCAGCGTGGGAGGTCCCGCCCTTCAGGCCCGTGATTGGTCTGTAGGAGCTCGTCGCGGCTCTATGGGCTGCTAGATCTCAACCACTCACCTGAGGCTTTGCCCCAGGGGTTTCTGGGAGATGTAGTCCAGGGTCCCAGGTGCCCCTCTGAGGCTTTGCGCATCTCAGCCCGGCGCCCGAAAGTGCGGCCGCAGGGGGTCTCCCCAAGTTTAAATCCTGGTGTGAAGTTGGCGCTGACCTCAACATGTTGTATGATGTCAAGAGCCCGGTACTTGGGAGTCTTGGAAGACCAGGTACGAGTCACTCTTTACTGTTGACTGGCGCGGGGCAAGATACTTAACCTCTTCGTCTCCACTCTACACTTTATAAAATAGGAAATGATAGCGTGGTGATAATTACTATTTTGTAAGGTTGTAGTAGGGATGAAATAAGATCGTGTGAACGCGCTGGGAAAACTATGAAGTACATATATGCGTGTTAATTGTCACTTACTGACAATAAACGTTTATTGAGCGCGCACTATGTGTCAGGCTTTGGGCTACACACTTGGAATGCAAAGACAGACAAGGTACATCACCCCCCCCCCCCACCTTTGTCTTAAGAGAAAGAACTCACAGTCTGGTTAAGACTAGTAATTGAACAGGGAAAAAATAAAATAAAAAGAATGACAGACAGTGTGCCAAAGGAACTCAGAAACCCAAGGGTGCTGGGGGAAGGTTTCGAAGAAGACGCTGAGTTCTGAAGGAAAAGTGTGTGCCAGCTAAGACCATTCCAGTTAGGAGAAACTCCCAGCTAGAACACAGCACTTGAGAGAATTTGAAAATAAAAGACAGCTGTGTAAGGCTAAGCATGCTAGGAGGAAAAGCAAATGAATCTAGAAAAAATAAAAGAGACAAAATTATGACGCCTACTATCAAAAAGAGCACAAATTTGCTTGCCCTTCTCATTTTGCTGTATGTAATTGTACCTCAATTGTTTAAATCTACAAAATTATAGTAATGTGTATAGCATCCTTACCAAAGACGGTCATACCTGGAGGGGGGAAAATGGAGTGAGTGGAGAGAGAATGAAACAAGAGTGTGAGAGGAAGGGGATATCCCTGAATAGCTGAAGGTCTTGTTAAGATTGTAAGGGCTAGTTTTAAATTTTTCACCTATCTCTCCAAGTTTGTTGATGTCTCTCTTGAAAAGTAATCTTAAAGGCATCTAGTCATTTACTATCCCCTATCCTAGTAACAATTCCAGGTATTGTATATCAGTCTCTGTTGTTAGCAAGTCGTCAGAAGTTTACTTTCTCAGATAAAACTGACCAAATTCACCATTTTCTTAGTTGTAAAAGGGGAACAAGATTTAAGGGATACATAATGCCTAAAGCGGCAGTGAATTCCTACTACAAAAACTCACACAACTTAAAGTTACAAGAATACTCGTGTGGGTTGAATTGTGTCCCCCCCAGGAAGATATGTTGAGGTTAGTCCTAGACTCCCGTACTTGAGAATGTGAACAAATTTGGATATGGGGTGGTGGTTGATGTAATTAACATGAAATCATACAGTAGCAGAGTGGCCTCTTTATAGGAAAAGGAGAGAGATGCACAAGAAGAAAACAGTCATGTGACAGTGAAGGCAGAGATTGGTGTGATGCAGCTACAAACTGTGAAGTAAAATTCATAGTTTATGGCCAGACAAGAAAAATGTAAACATAAAAAATTCTTCTCTGCCCTTTGGCCTCCTCTCTCCCGCCACTGTGCATTGTGTATCTACATTATGCATGGACCAAACCTTCTGCACCAGCAGGTTGCTGCTCCACCATAAAGAGCGACATTGTCCCAGCACCAAGACAACTCCTTAAAAGATAACATTCCGGGGCTTTCCTGGTGGCGCAGTGGTTGAGAGTCTGCCTGCCAATGCGGGGGACACGGGTTCGAGCCCTGGTCTGGGAAGATCCCACATGCCACGGAGCAACTGGGCCCGTGAGCCACAGCTACTGAGCCTGCGCGTCTGGAGCCTGTGCTCCACAACGAGAGAGGCCGCGATAGTGAGAGGCCCGCGCACCGCGATGAAGAGCGGCCCCCACTTGCCGCAACTGGAGAAAGCCCTCACACAGAAACGAAGACCCAACACAGCCAAAAATAAATAAATAAATAAATAATAAAGAAATGTTCTAGGACTAAAAAAAAGGAAGGATATCATCTCAGAATATAAGGTATAAAAAAAAAAAAAGATAACATTCCTTCTTGAGCTTGTAAGGGGTCACATGACCCACCACCTTGTACTTGGCAGATCCGGATTATGTAAACTGTCAATAATAGGTCATTTGATGTACAGCACTCTGTCTCAAAAAACGTAGGTAACAGTGCCTTTACTTCTAACCGGCGGAACAGTTCTCAGAGCTTTCTGAGATGCTTTTCCCCGGTTATAATCCTCAAATTTGACTCAAATAAAATTTTCTGTTTCTTTCTTAGATTGACTAATTAATTTTTTGTCGAGAAAACCAAGGAATGCCAAGGATTGCTGGCAAACATCAGAAGCTGGAAGAGACAAGGAAGGATTCTCCCCTGTAGGTAATTGTAAGAATTATTTTTAAACTTTCTCAGAAAATGCAATGTGTGGCGGGTTCTGTATTTTGGTTTTTGTTTTTTTCTTCTTTGATTTGGATTTTTTGGTTTCTGGGGGGGGTTAGTTGTTGTTATTGTTTGGGGGGGTTGGTTTTGTTTTGAATTTGTTCTGTTTTTTTTTCTATTATTTTTTTCTTTTGGTTTTGCCTACGAGTAGTCAAATATTTTTGTTTAATAGACAGGAATCTGGTACTTAAGATGTTGAATTGAGAGCTAAACTTGATAATTGCTAATCTATCGTACTTATAAATGAGGTATAAGGAGGGGAAAGTGCTCTGACGAACACTTTTTAAAGTTCTGTCTTTGAATCCTGGAAATTTGTGTCCTAAACACGGAGGGAAATCAGAAATAATTTTTATTTTATTTTATTTATTTTTTAAAACCTACACTTCATTTAATATGGGTGCTATTTTTTTTTAAATATTTATTTATTTATTTATTTTTGCTGCATTTGGTCTTCATTCCTGTGTTTGGGCTCTCTCTAGCTGTGGTGAGCGGGGGTACTCTTCATTGCAGTGCACAGGCTTCTCACTGCGGTGGCTTCTCCTGTGGCAGAGCACGGGCTCTAGGAGTGCGGGCTTCAGTAATTGTGGCGCGTGGGCTCAGTAGTTGTGGTGCACAGGCTTAGTTGCTCCACAGCATGTGAGATCTTCCCGGACCAGGGCTCGAACCCGTGTCCCCTGCATTGGCAGGCGGATTCTTAACCACTGCACCACCAGGGAAGTCCCATAAATAATTTTTAAATTGAAAAGAGTACATGAAGGACGAATTCTTTTCTCATAACCAAAAAGGAAACTGGTTAAAGTTCAATGCGATCTAAACTAATCTAAAGTTCAGCAACCTAAACCAGTTAGTATTTTGCTTTGGTTTTCTTTTAAAATTTCAACATACAGGTGATTTAAAAGAATTAAGTGAACTAGCCAGTATTGTTTTCTGGCTCAGACTGGAAGGTGAAGTGCAATTAAGATAATCAAGTTTTGGGGAATTCCCTGGCGGTCCAGTGGTTAAGACTTGGTGCTTTCACTGCCTTGGCCGGGGTTCAGTCCCTGACCAGGGAACTAAGGTTCTGCAAGTTGCGTGGCGTGGCAAAAAAAAAAGAAAAAAAAAAGATAATCAAGTTGAAACCTAGAAATTCTATGGTTTGGGGGACATAATCAAACTCATTAAAAGATAAGAGTTCTTGTTATACTGGCTTTTAAAGACCTAATTGTTGAAATCCTATGAATTGTTAGGGCATTTATTTATTTCACAAATATTTATTGACACTGTTATGTGCCGGGCATTGAAGGTAAAATAATGAGACAAAACAGATCAAGGTCCTGCAGCCTAGAGGGTATGACAAATGATAATCAAATATATCAGTATAAAACAAGATCAGTGCCACGGAGGAGGCTCTTTATAAGCTAGTTTCTGTTATCATCCTTGTTTACTGATGACAAAACCAAAGTAAAGAGAGGTTGGCTGGTCAGAGTGCAAGAGTGCAACAGTGTTTACAATTCATTGATCACAGACAGGTATAGATTTGTTTGTTCCTTCTCCACCCCCACTGCTTCGCTTAACTAACCAAGAAGAAAAAGGGAAAAAAAAGGAAAGAGAGAAGTTAAACAACTTGCTAAGAGGTAGTACAGCTGGGCCTCAATCCTGGGAAAACTGGTTTCAGCATTCCTCCTCTTTATCTGTAAGCCAGTACTTCCCCTTGAATAGCTGATGAAAGACCCCTCTAGGCAGAAAAATGGACACACGGAATTGCTTGCAATTTCAGTTGTTACTCAGATTCCCTGGCCTTAATTTACAGAATAACACGAGTTTATAAAATGTTGCCACGTCGTTAGAATTAAACAAATGCTATCTTCATTCATGAAACCATGGAATTTTAAGTATACTACATTTTCAATGGGAGATATTCCTACTTGGCTTTTGGGAACAGATAAACCTTTAATGTTTAAAGGGTTCATGTTTAAAGGTCACCAAACGTCATCCCCAGAGTGTTAGTACAAGACCTTCCTGAGCTCTGGTAGGCCAGGTGCCTTGCCTGCTCTTTTGCCTTGCTTACTTAAGTCTTTAAAGTCTTATTTTAGTACAGACTTTTTCTGGCTTGGTCCTAGCTATAGCTACAGCGACATTTAATACCTGGCACACGGTGGCATGTGAGGAAATAATGTTTGCAAGAATAAATTACTGGAGAAATACTGCAGTCATCATTTTCTGGACATCACCACTAGCTCAGCTTTCATAACAGATGCTTTACTGGCAGAAAAAGAGATTTTTGTTTTATTTTGTCTTCACGAGGATGTAATTTGAAAGCTATAATCATTCTCTAAGATTGGAAATATGATTCCCTAATTAGCCAATGGTAAGATGAATCTCACTAAGGTTAACATTAAATAAAGCAAAATAATCCCCAGGCCAAGTGTAATTTGGTTAAAGGTATTAATCCTGGTGAAGAAACACCTGTCTGTCAGCAAATGTGGGGTTCAGGGCCGAGTACTGGTTAGGATTGGAGGCATAGACTAGGGAACTCGGGAATGTTCACCTGGTTGCTGGGATCTTTAACCCTGTTCCTGAGATGAAAGTGCAGCTGGTATCTATAATGGAGATTGCATACCTCAGGTTGTCCTGGTTTGATAGCACTAGTATTCAAAGGCATTCAACTATTGCCTGGGTCTTTATAGAAAGCTAGTCTTTCTCTGGTGACAGACAACCATGTTGGTATTGCTCTTCACATTTAAAGTGGAAAAATACTATACCTGGTGTATGATTAAGAATAGCCACGTATAAGTATCATGTACTTCTAAAACTATGTGAGGTAGCTTTTACACTGGCTAGCCAGTTGGTATTAAGAAACTTAATATAAGGGTTCTTATTATAAAACCAGCAATTTGGATGTTGCACAGAAATGAACTATAGCCTGAAAACGTTAAAATTAAATAATGTATTTTTCTTCAAGTAAATATTTAACCACCAATTATTCTATTTGTCAAACATTATTAAGGTACATTGCAAGATTAGTTCTGCAGTGTGTTCAATCTTGGAATTTTTGTTATTAGGAATTAAATTAATTTCAAAGAAACTGAAGCCTATAGCCTTGTTCAGATTATCAAAATATATAATTAATATTGACAGCAGAACTTTAGAAAATCCAATAAAACAAGTGCCAATTAAATGCCTGAAGTGGATAAGCACCATGTCAGGTGCTTTGGGGAATATAAAGATGTTCAAAATAAGATTCCTTCCCCAAAGACCCTTCAAGACAAATTATGAATGAATAAGACAAAGCAGATCATAATAAATGGAATAACGGAAATACAAATGAAAAGCTACTGACTAGGGAAAAGGAAGTATAAAGTTCATTCAAAATATGAAGAACTGAGAAAGATTCATGGAAGGAGGTGAGTTTGGAGTACAAAAAATGGTGCTATGGGCTGAATGTTTGTGTTCAGATTCATATGTTGAAATCCTAATGCCCAATGTGATGGTATTAGGAGATGGGGCTTTGGCAAGTGGCTAGGTCATGAGGATGGAACCGTCAGGAATGGAATTTGGGGTCTTATAGGAGAGGCCCAGCAGGGCTCCCTTGTCCCTTCTGCCGTGTGAGGATATAAAGGGAAGTCTGCAACCAAGAACAGGGTTCTCACCTGACCATGCTGACACCATGATCTTGAACTTCTCAGGCTCCAGAACTGTGAGAAGAAATATCTGTTGTTAATAAGCTACCTAGCCCGTGGTATTTTGTTAGAGCAGCCCAAACAGACTAAGACAAATGGGTAGGAAGGAAAAGGGTATTACTTAGCTGCAAGTAATTTTTTGAAGCAGGGCACATAGATAATAGACGTTCTAAACTCTGCCATATGTAAAATGTCTTTCTACTGTTCATTTACATGCACAACTAACTGGCTGCCTATGAAATTCTTGATACACAACCTTTTCCCCTCAAAGCTGATTGCTGCATTGTCTTCTTCTTTTTTTTAACAGCTTTATTGAAATATAATTCACATATCATGCAGTTCACCTATTTAAGGCTTATAATTAAGTGGATTTTGGTGGTATTGGTATAGCTTTTGGAGGAACTTCAAACTGTTTTCCATAGTGGCTGCAGCATTTTACGTTTCTACCAGCAATATACAAGGGTTCTAATTTCTCTGTATCCTTGCCAACACGTTATTTTTCATTTTATTGTTAATAGCCATCCTAACAGGAGTAAAATGGTATCTCATTGTGGTTTTGATTTGCATTTCCCTAATGATTAGTGACGTTAAACAACTTTTCATGTGTTTATTGGCCATTTGTATATCTTCTTTGGAAAAAATTCTACTTAAATTCTTTGCCCATTTTTGAATTGGGTTGTTTATTTTTTGTTGTTGTATTGTGGAAATTATTTGTGTATTCTGGATATTAATCCCTTATCAGATACATGATTTGTGAATATTTTCTCCCATTCTGTGGGTTGTCTTCTCACTGTCTTGATAGTGTCCTTTAATGCATAAAAGCTTTTAATTTTGTTGAAGTCCAGTTTATCTACTTTTTTTATTACTTGTGCTTTTGGTGTCATATCTAAGTCGTTGCTAAATCCAGTGCGATGAAAGTTTTCCCCTGTGTTTTCTTCTAAGATTTTTAGAGTTTTAGCTATTAAGTTTAGGTCTTTGATCCATTTTTAGTTAATTTTTGTGCAGGGTGTAACATAAATGTCCAAATTTATTCTTTTGCATGTGGAATCCAAATTTTCCCAGCACTATTTGTTGAAAGGACTGTCCTTTCCACATTGAATTATTCTTCAGTTCTCTATTCCATTGGCCTATATGTCTGTTCTTGTGCCAGTACCACACTGTTTAGCTTTGTAGTAAGTTTTGAAATCAGGAAGTATGTGTTCTTCAACTTTGTGCTTTTTTTTTCTAAGATAGTTTTGGCTATTTGGGGTTCTTTGAGAGTTCATATGAATTTTAGGGTGACTCCTTCTGTTTCTGTAAAAAAAAAAAACAATGCCATTCGAATTTTGATATGGATTGCATTGAATCTATAGATTGCCTTGGGTAACATTGACATCACACAATATTCCAGGTCATGAACATGAGATTTATTTGGTCTTCCTTAATTTCTTTTAGCAATGTTTTGTAGTTTTCAGTGTGCAAGTCTTTTACCTCCTTGGGTAAATCTATTCCTAAGTATTTTATTCTTTTTAATGAAGTTGTAAATGGAATTACTTCATAAGTTCCATTTCAGATTGTTAATTGCAAGTGTGTAGAAATACAACATCAACACCTCAAAATCAGTTGTATCTGCAACCTTGCTGAATTCATTTATTTGCTCTAACAATGTTTTTGTGGATTCATTAGGATTTTCTACATCCAAAATCATATCATCTGTAGAACAGAGATAATTTCATTTTCTTTCCAATTTGAATGTCTTTTATTTCTTTTTCTTGCCTAATTGTTCTGGCTACAACTTCCAATTCTTTGTTTAATAGAAGTGGTGAAAGAAGGCATCCTTGTCTTGTTCTTGATCTTAGAGGAAAAGCTTTCGGTCTTTTATTATTGAGTATATTAGCTATGTGTTTTTCGTTTCATATGGCCTTTATCATATTAAGGAAGTTTCCTTCTATTCCTAGTGTATTGAATGTTTTTATCATGCAAAGGTGTTGCATATTATCATATTCTTTTTCTGGGTAATTTCAAACGTCTTATCTTCAAGTTTGCTGATCCTTTCCTCTGTTGGCTCAAATCTTCTATTAAATCCCTCTAGTGAGTCTTTCAATTCAGTTATTGTGCTTTTCAACACTAGAATTTCAGTGTGGTTCTTTTTGATCATTTCTGTATCTTTACTGATACCCTCCTTTTATTCATACACCATTTTCCTGATTTCCTTTAGTTCCTCTGTCCATGGTTTCCTTTATTTCATTGAACATATTTAAGATAGTTGATTAAATGTCTTTGATTAATAATTTTAATATATGAATTACTCAGGGATGATTTTTGTCCAATTCTTTACTTCCAATGGATGGATCATACTTTCCTGTTTCTTAGTATGTTTTGTAATTTTTTTGTTGAGAACTGAACATTCTGAGTATAATGTTTTGGTAATTCTGGAAATCTAATTCTCCAACTCCACAGGGATTGCTAGTTTTTGCTTGTTGAGGTCTACAGCCATGTGAATTTTCCAAACTAATTTTGCAAAGTTTGTATTCCTTATTAGGTATGATCACTGAAGTTTCTCTTCCATTGTCTCTGCGGTCAGTCTTTGACCTTACAAAGATTTCCTTAAATGTCTGGCTCCCACAAGGGGAAAAATAGATCCTGTTTCTTTAAATCCCCTCCTTGCTGGGAAGTCTTTCCTTAAAAGTCCAGTGTCCAATGAGATTATGGAATTGAAGTTCTTTATCCCCAGTAGACTGCAAGTTCTTTTTTTTTTTTAAATTTATTTAATTTATTTATTTTTGGCTGCGTTGGGTCTTTGTTGCTGCGTGCGGGCTTTCTCTAGCTGCGGCAAGCAGGGGCTACTCTTCGTTGTGGTTCACAGGCTTCTCCTTGAGGTGGCTTCTTTTGTTGCGGAGCACGGGCTCTAGGCACGTGGGCTTCAGTAGTTGTGGCACATGGGCTAAGTAGTTGTGGCTCGTGGGCTCTAGAGCACTGGCTCAGTAGTTGTGGCGCACAGGCTTAGTTGCTCCACGGCATGTGGGATCTTCCTGGCCCAGGGATCTAACCCGTGTCCTCTGCATTGGCAGGTGGATTCTTAACCACTGCACCACCAGGGAAGCCCAGACTGCAAGTTCTTTAAAGACAGGGACCATGCCTTATTTATCCTTGGATCCCCACTCTTTATCACAGTGCCTGCATACAGCAGGAGCTCAGCAAATCTTTGTTGAATAAATGATAATCTCTCAACTCCTAAGCTTTTTTTGTTGTTGTTGTTGTCAAGGGACATATGGCCTCAGTCAGTGCTTGCACCTGCTTCACTCTAGTGCCCACCACTGGCCAAAGCTTGTCTGTCTCTTTCTACCCTAGGGCTTAGGTCCCCAGAAATTTCCCAGGGACCGTGGTCCCTGGGTGAGGGCTGTCTGCAGGGCAGCTCACTGGCAGAATAGACATTATGGATACTCCTGAGCTTGCTGCCAGCTTTCTCAAGGTTGATCTCGGCCAGATAAGAGGAGGGCTGGTTGGTACATGAAGGAGGTGCTTGATGAAAATGTTTGATAGGAGGACTGGTCTGACAGTGAGCGGTGTGCAGGTGGAGTGACCGGGAGAGAGTCAAAGACCAACACCCACCTTCCACCCCCATAGAGAGCTGAGGCGGTTTTACGACAGAATATTCTTTCATGCATGGTAATAACAATCATTCCAAGATCCACGGAAGAAAACGAAGACATGATTTTGAGGAGGCTGTTGCAATAGTCCAAATAGGAGATAAGGGCCTGGCCTAAGGCAGAGGCAGAAGAACAGAGACACCTCAGATGGGTCTTCTGATCCTAAGTTGAAACCACTCAGTTTAGTGTCCCTGCCTAGTTTTATCTTCTGTGCCTGAACGTGAACTAGATTGACACAGACTCCTTTTGAAAGTTGATATTAACTAACATTGGATGTCCCTCTTATTTACTGAAATTCTCTCTTTTTTGGCTGCACCACAGCTTGTGAGATCTTAGTTCCCCGACCAGGGATCGAACCTGGGCCCCTGGCAGTGAAAGCGCCAAGTCCTAACCACTGGATGGCCAGGGAATTCCCCTGAAATCTTCTATCTTTAAATTGATATGTCCCAAAACGTGGTTAACAAGAGAATTTTAGGTATGTGAAAGAACATTCCTTCTTTTGATAGATAGGACAGACAAGGAAGAGTTGACAAGGGCCAGCACTGCCCAGGCTACACTCCTGAGGTCTGGTGTCGGATTTGCTTGACCTCACAAACCCCAGCTGCCTGCCAAGACTCCACCCCAGAGCCTTCCATAGTTATCAAGAGTAAGTGGGGCAATGAACAGTTAGTTTATGATAACCATTTGGGGGCTGCCAGATGTTGGAAGAAGAGGCAATAAGCATATAATTCCATAGCAACAGCTTGGTGTCCACACAGCTCCCCACTGAAAAGAAATGCAGTGGTTGTAAAACGAATGAATGAATGACTGTGTTGAATTTGGTACAAAATGTCATTATCTCTCATTATCAAAACTCATACAAAGATAACGTTGAGAGATTAAAAAAGAAATGGAAGTTAAAATGTTTAGTACAATCTAAAATATCCTAAATGTAGCTATACAACCAGGTCAGGAAGCTGTCAAGGTTAATACCATATTATTTAGGGTAAAGCTAAGCTGTTGTAACAGAGATTCTAAATATAATAGCTTAAAACATACACAAGTTTCTTTCTCCACATGGCAGTTTTGAAGAGAGCAGCCCATGTCACTGGGGCCATCTGTCAAACAGGAACCCAGATTTCTTCTAAGCTGTAGCTGTGCCATCCCTTCGACTTACCAACTATGAATGATGCCTACTATTTTTCCCTTAAAGACTCCTTATTTAGTCCAATATACTCAGGAAGAGTTAGGGGAAATTAATTTGAACACACCTTAGACAATTCCTTTTTTAAGTAAAATGTTTTTATATTATCATGTGCTTTAATTATATTTTCATCAAAATACTGGAGCCACAGATTTACAATAGATAATTGAAAAAATGGAAAACGTCCCCCATGTAGCCTAATTACCCAAGTCAGGCTAAATGATTAACTAAATCAGCCTTACTTTCTGTTGTTAAATAATAATAATAATAATAATAATAATAATAATAATAATCTGACTTCATTTTCAATTCAAATAAACTCGTAACACATTTTGAGGAATAGTATAAAAACCAGAGAAATAAATATTGCAACAAACCTTGTAAAGGCAGTTAAAATGCTATGTGCTAATAGAATTAAAATTTTCATTATGTAAATTTTTCTCATTTATTTATGCAGTGTAATACGTACCTACACTTTTAAGTTATTCGTGAAGCAAGGGAGATGCTAAAAGGAGTGGCACTCCTTTGATAAGTGTGTGTGCTTATGTTTATGTGTACTGAAGTCGTGTTTGGGAATAATTAAATAAAAATCATGTATAAAATTAGGAAATAATTCCATTAATTTCCTTAGACATTCTGATCAAACTCTTTCAAAGTATTTAATGAAAGAGTAAAGTATAAACTGCCAAAAATTAATTACTCTGGTATCTAGCATGAATTTTATTTTTTGGCTAACATGAAATAGTACATACTGAATATTTTATAAGATGAAGTAAGTTCAAGATTGTCACAGGAAAATGTTGTAGGCTTGGATGATTGTGTTTTAAGTGCCTTTTTGTATAATACACATCAAATCTAAAAGAAATCATGTAAACAATTACCACAGGTTTTATCTAGTGAAATTTGAAAACTGTGGTTGTCTCAGAAAGCATTCCTATTACCGGCCTGTGCTGCCTTCTTTATTCAGTGGTGCTTTTCTGATTGGCTAACTCATTCTAAGGATTATTCTTTTTTTTTTTTTTTTTTTTTTAATTATTTATTATCTATTATTTATTTTTGGCTGTGTTGGGTCTTCGTTTCTGTGCGAGGGCTTTCTCTAGTTGTGGCAAGTGGGGGCCACTCTTCATCGCGGTGCGCGGGCCTCTCACTATCGCGGCCTCTCTTGTTGCGGAGCACAGGCTCCAGACACGCAGGCTCAGTAGTTGTGGCTCACGGGCCCAGTTGCTCCGCGGCATGTGGGATCTTCCCAGACCAGGGCTCGAACCTGTGTCCCCTGCATTAGCAGGCAGATTCTCAACCACCGCGCCACCAGGGAAGCCCTATTCTTTTTTTGTTTAATTTATTTTATTGACGTATAGTTGATTCACAATGCTGTGTTAATTTCCACTGCTGTGTTAATTTCCACTGTACAGCAAAGTGACTCAGTTATACATATATACATTCTTTTTCATATTTTCCATTATGGTTTATCACAGGATATTGAATATAGTTCCCTTGTACAGTAGGACCTTATTGCTTATCCATCCTGTACGTACTAGTTTGCATCTACTAATCCCAAATTCCCAATCCTTCCCTCCCCTCCCCCACCCTTGGCAACCACAAGTCTGTTCTCTGTGTCTGTGAGTCTATTTCTGTTTCGTAGATAAATTCATTTGTGTCCTATTTTAGATTCCACATATAAGTGATATCATATGGCATTTGTCTTTCTCTTTCTGACTCACTTCGTTTAGTATGATAATCTCTAGGTCCATCCATGTTGCTGCAAATGGCATTATTTCATTCTTTTTTATGGCTGAGTAATATTACATTGTATATATGTACCACATCTTCTTTATCCATTCATCTGTCGATGGACATTTAGGTTGTTTCCACGTCTTGGCTATTGTGAATAGTGCTGCAATGAACAATTGGAGTGCGTGTATCTTTCCAAATTATAGTTTTCTCTGGATATATGCCCAGGAGTGGGATTGCAGGATCATGTGGCAACTCTATTTTTAGTTTTCTGAGTAACCTCCATACTGTTCTCCATAGTGGCTGTACCAATTTACATTCCCATCAGCAGTGTAGGAGGGTTCCAGAGGGTTCCCATTTCTCCACACCCTCTCTAGCATTTGTTAATTGTAGACTTTTTAACGATAGCCATTCTGACCAGTGTGAGGTGGTACCTCATTGTAGTTTTGATTTCCATTTCTCTAATAATTAACAGTGTTGAGCATCTTTTCATGTGCCTATTGATGGCTAGGCATTTAAAACACTCTGATACTCACCGTGAAACGAATGCGTGTGCTCAGGGCCTGGGGAAATCCAAATAAAATCTTCTAAGCTTAGCAGTTGTGGCTCGCAGGCTCTAGAGTGCAGGCTCAGTAGTTGTGGCACACGGGCTTAGTTGCTCCATGGCATGTGGGATCTTCCCCGACCAGGGCTCGAACCCGTGTCCCCTACATTGGCGGCGGATTCTTAACCACTGCACCACCAGGAAAGTCCTGTCATTGTAGTTTTGATTCACATTTCTCTAATAATTAGCAATGCTGAGCATCTTTTCATGTGCCTGTTGGCCATCTGTATGTCTTCTTTGGAGAAATGTCTACTTAGGTCTTTTGCCCATTTTTCAGTTGGGTTTTTTCTTTGTCCTAAGGATTATTCTTGAAAATAGTTGAAAAGAATTGCTCATGTTTAAATAGACGACAAAAAAAAAAAAGCCATTTATTTCTTATGGATGCTCTGATTTGCCATCACTTCTGCCCATTTGTTTTACCAACAGGGAAGTCTGCAGTGCTGTGGAGATAACTTCGGAAAGACCTTAAGGTCCCGGGGAATCCTTGGCTAGGAATTCTCATTGACAAATCACAACCACCTCCAGCTCCCAGCTTAAAAAGAATGATGGTTTGTCAGTTGCTTAAGTATTGAGTTATTAAGATGAACCGGTTTGCAGGGCAGAAATACAGACACAGATGTAGAGAACAAACATGTGGACACCAAGGGGGGAAAGTGGTGGTGGTGGGATGAATTGGGAGATTGGGATTGACATGTATACACGGATGTGTATAAAATAGATAATAAGAACCTGCTGTATAAAAAAATAAATAAAATTAAATTAAAAATAAAGTATTGAGTTATTAATGAATGAATCCAAAAGGGAAAAAAAAATGTCTCCTTCTTTGCTGATTCCAGCTGAAATATGAGAACGCCTCACACAGGACAGTGCAATCACTCTGTAGGTTCCTGTATCTGAGAAAGTTCATGGACACAGACACACTCAATGCCTTCTTGTCAAATATTCCAAGGCAACTGTGGGCAAATCTTTGTCAGCTTGGTAACAGTTAGCTACTACTTCTTAAAATACAAGTTTCTGACTTTATATCATTTAGATTTATTTCTTTTCATTGAAAGGCTGTAGAGAGCTCATCTCCAGCTTATTTCACGAACATACATGAATCAGGTACGTAGCAGGAAAGAATATGAAGCCAAGTGTACCCATCTGAAATTCAGCCATTGCCAAGCATTTGTATATTACCAACCAGATGGTGCAGGGGTTGGCCTGGCCATTCATACGGTCCTACCATTAAGCTTTCCAGTAAGAGCTTCTCTAATTGTCCGAGACTTCCTAACCCCATATTACTAATGACCCTTTCCATTACCTCTAATCCAGTGATTTTCAATTGAGGGTTATTAGAATCCTCCATGGAGCTTTTTTAAAAAATGCAGATGTCCAGGTCATAACCCAGACCATCACAACTTGAAACTCTGGGGCTAGGGCTGGGTATGCACACATTTTCAAAATACCTACTGGGGACTCTGAAGTGATCTCCTGGGTAAAAATTTCGTCCTAATCCATTTAGTTTCCTAATCCATTTATCACTCACCTCTAACTGAGTCAAACCTTAATTCCTCATCTCAAATTTACCCTTTACCCAACAAGCCAGTCTCTAATAATTTAAGGGAGGCAAATACTAAACCAAATGAGAGTTTTTAATGATGATGGAAATTTTACATGAGAAAAGTTTGTGGTTAACCAAAGAAGCTGGTTATTCTTTGAAATAATAAAAAACAGGGATTCCTTTTCTGTTACAAATTAAGTTTAATAATTCAGCTTCAGAAATAAAAATAACTTCTAAAATGAGAGTATAAACATGTTAAGTGTTTTCAGAGTTTATTTCCTTTTTTCATTTATTAGCAGATAGTACTGATCCATTCTCTTGCCTGAATGTTGTAAAGAAATTAAAGTTTTAGGTAGATGAACTACCTATACCTATCCTAAAACACCACAAATCCCCCTAGTAGCCTCAAAGGCAGAACAACTTCCCATTTTTTCCTTAATGTTTATGGCTGGAGTATAGCACCTGCTCGAAGTAAAATAAGGAGTCACAGTTCATCTAAATGACACCCCAAAAGTGTTTGGCACTGAACTCAAGGACTTAGATATTTCAGGAATTTGTAAACTATCAACTATTTAATAAAATGAAGCATATTAAATGAAATTTATAAAAGTTGAAGATTCTAAGTGGGCCAATTGTGTAAAGGTATTAAGTTACCAGACAGTCATGAATGGAAAATATCACATTTCCAACTACTGGTGGAAATCTACAAAAATCTGAGGAAACAAACTGTAGGTAACACGTTACTGCTTTTCTAGTAACACTTTAATTGCTGTTTACAACTGTTTTTGTTTATAATTCATGTCCTGATCATTAAGGACTCAGATATAAAAAGAATGCCTGCTTTATTCTCTACAGGCTGTCAACAAGATGGAAAAACTGGGGAGGTACAGCATACGGTAGCACAAGCAGGAAAATGAACGAACACTGACAGATCTAGCTGATGGTGGGAGCCACTGGTGTCTTCTGCATGGGGCTTCCATGCGGACAGAGCCAGACTCAGGATGTGTTAGGATGCATCATCCAATCACAGCGGGAACATGCACTGAGTGCTGGCAGAAACATCTAGGAACTCCTACTACACGAAATGAATTCACCTGAAGTATGTAAAGGTTCTACAGTGAAAGAACTTACCTCTACTGTTGTTGAGAACTAGTCCTTTCGTACTAACTCTTCCTTCTGATGCCTTCTCTTCACCATATCATAAAACTCAAGGTATAAAGGAGAAGTTCTGCCTGGAGAGCTTATAAAGGTACCAGTTTTTGACTTGTCCCCTGTATGAACTACTATCAACACCTGTTTGTTTAAAAACAGAGCACTTATGTATAGTCATCTCTTGAGAACCTAACATACTAACAAGCTCTAGACAAAGTACAGAAACCTGGAATCAATAAATAATCCTAAAAAACTCATTTTACCTAGTGATTCCATCTTCTTCCCCGGCAATTAAACTGACTTCCATGTTTCCTGAGGTCCCTACTTTGGAGGATGAGTAAGGCATTGAAACCCACTAATTAGACTACATAGTCCTAAATAATGAAGAGCTGACTATAATCTCTATCTAAAATGTTTTAAGTACTGAAGCTCTTTTGGGTAGTCTGTTTCTATTCCCTGGAAGTTCCATCTCACAATATTAAATTCGGCTAAAGAGGCGACAGTACCATTTATCTTAAATATAGCTAATCTTTGGATAAGCAAGAAAGTAAAACACCAGTATCCCAAATATATTCCCCTAGGGATAACCATATAAGCATATTATATATATGAAGAATATTTTTTAAAGTATCAAACATTTACTATTATTTTTCTGCTCTTGAATCTTGGGTATTTGGGAATTTTCCCATTTTGTACATTTCTTCTGTCCCTAGGTCTTCCTAATTTCACACTACTCAAGTAATTTGCTTTGTTTTATCAAAGAAACCAACAAAAACCCTGATATTTCATTGCATTTGGCTAGAATCTCAGAAATAAAGAAACTTATTTGTTAAGTACGCTATGTCATCTACTGGAAAAACTTCAGCCATATTACATTGCTGGCAATAACTGAGCTGCAAAAAAAGTTGTCTCTCTCTCTTAACTGAATAAAGCTTGTCAAAGTTTCCAAGAAACAAACTATAACTTGAGCTTTTATTGCATTCTGCTGGGACCAGCGATTACAGAACCCCGGCCTCACAGATCGCTCTCCCCGTAGAGTGCGGAGGAGAAGGCGGCGTAATCCAGGGCGCCGGGCACGCTGCCTGGGCCCGAGTAGGCAGGCATCCTCTTGATGCAGTACTGGGCCTGGTCAGGGGGCAGTTCTCTGCGCAGCTCCTCCGCCAGGATGTACGGCTGGAAAAAAAATACACACATGTTTGCAAAATCAACTGCAGAAAACACAGGAACATAAATGGTTTAAATACACTGCTTGCATTTGTGTAACTTTAAAAAAGGACTAACTGAATCACTTTGCTGTACACCTGAAATTAATACAACATTGTTAATCAACTATACTCCAATATGAAATAAAAATTAAAAGAAATAAATTAAAAATAGAAAAGGACTAAAGGCAGGGTGTCTAATGTGCACAGTACTGGACAACCAACAAAAGGCTGAGTTTTACTTGTAATTCATCATCTGGCCAGCAGGAAATTTAATATACTTCATAAAGGCAAAGGGAGCAGTACCATCAGTACTTCTCGAGCTGAGCCATAATGCAAGTGAAAAATACTATGACGTAAATTCCATACCAGAAAGATTAAGGGAAGGCTGGTTTACATCATATGCTGATGAAAACGCAGGATTATTTAATTTGAAATTATCAATTTTTTTTTTTTTTTTTAATATATGTGATGTGTGCTTTTAGAAAATGGAGTCACTTTCCTACACAGTTTATTAAAAGCTAGCGGCATGTTACCACTGGAGAAAAGCTCTTTTTAAAACAAAACAAAACTGACATTGAACAATGGAGTCTTTTTTTTTTTTTTCATGTCAAATGTCCAAGAGGAAATAGGGTAATTCGCATAAAACAGATTGGCTGGGCTTCCCTGGTGGCGCAGTGGTTAAGAATCCGCCTGCCAATGAAGGGGACACAGGTTCTAGCCCTGGTCCGGGAAGATCCCACATGCTGCGGAGCAACTAAGCCGTGCGCCACAACTACTGAGCCTGAGCTCTAGAGCCCACAAGGCACAACTACTGAGCTCGCGTACGACAAATACTGAAGCCTGCCCGCCTAGAGCCCGTGCTCCGCAACAAGAGAAGCCACTGCAGTGAGAAGCCCGCGCACCACAACCAAGAGTAGACCCCGCTCACCGCAGCTAAAGAAAGCCCGCACACAGCAACGAAGACCCAACACAGCCAAAAGTAAATAAGTAAAATAAATAAATTTATTTTTAAAAAAACAGATTGGCTGGTCAAGATAAATAGCAAATATCATATTGTAATTTATAGTAGGGTTTTTTGGGGGGTTAAATAAGCCTTGGTTTATTATCTCCTACATCAGTTGGACTTCTTCCCCTCCACCCCTATCCCCATGATAAAGGATTCATTTTAAAACAAATGTAATTATTTTAAAGATAGTTTATCTTGTCTGATAAGGGTTTTTTTAAGGTAATAAACATGGCCATGTTGATGGGTTTCTTTTTTTTTTTTGGCTGTACCGCACAGCATGTAGGATCTTAGTTCCCCAACCAGGGATCAAACCCATGCCCCCTGCATTGGAAGGTGGAGTCTTAACCAGTAGATTGCAGGGGAAGTCCCATGCTGATGTGTTTTAGAATCCTAACTTCCCTTCCCTCTCAGCTAGAACACAGGGTAAAGGAATCATAGCCCAAATTGAGTTTATACATACTGAGATGTTTTTATATTGTTTTGGGAAAGAGATTTTAAAATTCTGTACTTGCAATTAAACTCCTACTTAATTTCTAGGCTTCAGATAATGAAAAAGTAGCCAATTTTTTAAATGAATGAATAGCTCTATTTAACTTTGCTCCAGGGGTGGGGCACAGTGTCAGGGTCATTGATCCTTGAGAGAAGGTTCTCAGTTTTATAACATCTGAATTGCATTGTTCCTTCTTTCCGAGTCATAGCTACCAACCCAGAATGTGAAGTAGGGTCGAACCAGAAAAACACACAAAAAACTGCAAAATACATACTCTCGGTTCCTTCTATAAAACTCCCCGTAAGGACAAGCACAAATGCCAGGACAGAATGTCTGTGTTTAACCTGTTCTGGGTGCATCACTGTTATGTTTACGTGCTTTCTGAATTCAGTGCTGATGTGGTACAAAATGCCATACATCAAAATGGTTATTATTTGCAACGCTGTTTCCTTTTTTATTAGAATGAAGCAGTGGGCTGTCACAAAAGCAGAAGAAAACATGTCCATGCAGACCTTGTCGGAAGCCAGGATTCGGAAGGAGGCGATGACCTGCTCGGCGGTGTCGGTGTCGGCCGTCTCTCTGGTCATGAAGTCAATGAAGGATTGGAAGGTGACGGTGCCCTGCCCGTTGGGATCCACCAGGGTCATGATGCGGGCAAACTCAGCTTCACCCTGAGGCAAGGTTGCAAAGAAACATTTACTTCAACCGTACATAACTCTCAGCAGTGCCGTTCTCCTGCTTTTACCTGTTGGCATGCAAGTTCCTTTTTGCTTGAAAACTTACATATTCCCTGCACTTCCCTTCCGTTTTTGGAACAGATTCCCCTTACGGGTGACTTAAGTTTACTGCCATCAAATGATTTTTAAACGTTGCTGTAGCATCAACCCAGAAGCTCCTGAATGTCAGAATTCCTTCCTCTCTAACCCATGTTGCCGTTGGGACTTAATATAGTTATGGAAGAGGAATTCAAAGAGGGTTAGGCCTTTTCTCAGACTACAGTTGAGAAGAATAATACTGCAAAAGAGAAGGCAGGTCAGAGGAGGGTTCTCATGATGCTTATTTGACAGTTCTGAGAGGAATCAAAGCAGCTCATGTTCAACATTACACGTTAGCAGGTAATAGAGAAGTGAGGGTATAAGGGCACACTCACAGCCCACAGGGAAATACAAGATTGCTTAGCTGATTTTTACTAAAAACTTTTTACCTTCTAAAATACTAGAGGAAAAAATACTTTAAAACTCAGCAGGAAAAGCCACTGAAGTATATACTTTCAATGGGTGAATTGTATGGTATGTGAATTATCTCTCAGTTAAAGCTGTTTAAAAATCATCAGGAAAGTTTATGTTCTCTTCCTTCACTAGAAAAAAACCAGCTGACCGATAACTGAATGAAAATATATGTTCTGGCTCTGTGAAGTTATTTTTATATGGTACCAGGCAAACCTTCAAAAATGTTACCCTAGACAATGTAAATCAACGAACCCCAAATGAGCTGCCAGTTTAAGGCAGTTGTCTCCTATAATACAAATCTAAGCTCAATAGAACATCACATGGTAGTAAAATTTTCAACTTCTGTCTTACCAAGTCATAACCCATGGAGATCAGGCAGGCTCTGAAATCCTCATGATCCATCAGGCCATTCTTCCTCTGCCGACAAATACAAAGAACAAAGAAGTTGAGGGCTTCCCTGGTGGCGCAGTGGTTAAGAATCCGCCTGCCAATGCAGGGGACACGGGTTCGAGCCCTGGGCAGGGAAGATCCCACACGCCGCGGGGCAACTAAGCCCGCACGCCACAACTACTGAGCCTGTGCTCTAGAGCCCGCGAGCCACAACTACTGAGCTCGTGTGCCACAACTACTGAAGCCCACATGCCCAGAGCCTGTGCTCCGCAACAAGAGAAGCCACCGCAGTGAGACGCCCGCGCACCACAGCAAAGAGACCCCGCTCGCCGCAACTAGAGAAAGCCCACGCGCAGCAACGAAGACCCAACGCAGCCAAATAAATAAATTATAAAAATAAATAAATAAATAAAAAGAAGAAGTTGAGAGTTAGAGGCAAAATAAAAAAACTACTTGACCAGGGAACAAAATCCAATACAAGAAGGGACACTTTGAGATTTGCCAAATAATTTGTAAATGTCATCACTGACTTAGAGGAAGGACAGACCCGACACAGGGATGTTAGAAAATAGTTTCTTAAAAAGGAAAAAGGAGGGCTTCCCTGGTGGCACAGTGGTTGAGAGTCTGCCTGCCAATGCAGGGGACACGGGTTCGAGCCCTGGTCTGGGAAGATCCCACATGCCGCGGAGCAACTGGGCCCGTGAGCCACAATTACTGAGCCTGCGCGTCTAGAGCCTGTGCTCCGCAACAAGAGAGGCCGCAATAATGAGAGGCCCGCGCACCGCGATGAAGAGTGGCCCCCGCTTGCCGCAACTAGAGAAAGCCCTCGCACAGAAACGAAGACCCAACACAGCCATAAATAAATAGACAGATGAATAGAAGTTTTGAAAAAAAAAAAAGGAGAAAAGGAGGGTAAACAGCAGTCAAAAATGAAAGGAGACCACACATTCAAGAAAGCAGGAGGGACTACCCAGTGCCAGTGAAAATAACCTCATCAGGAGCTGCCCACTGCCACCCACCGATGGCCGAACACACTCTAAGTGTTCTGAGAAATGCTCACGCTCTCGCGGCCCCAGGCAGTCCTCACTTGTAAAATTCCCCCAAAGATGAAAGCATGGCTAGGACTCAGACTGGAAAGTTACCCCGCAGCTACTCTCAGGCCCGGGTCCCTCCAAGACACAAAAATCCTTAATTTAAACTTTTAAACTTGGCAGGTTCTGCATTGTCTGCCTTTGAACTTTGGTTGCAAAAGACAGTCTCGTTATCCTAGATTCAAATAAATTTGGGGTTTTTTTTCCTATGAGGTGGCCCAAATGATTGAGGGCTGTCTTCGCATAAGCCCGGGTGGATGTGTGTAGGGACGATGATCAATTATTTCCCTCCACGGGAGGAAAATGACTCAACCTGAAGGAAGTCAGGTCAGTGTTACAGCATGTTTTGTACAGTGCAGTTGTGCTGAAGCCAAGCTAACTTTAATGTCCTACTCTGTGTGTAATTCTTTATTTATGCCTCAGCTCCCTGATCAGAAGTCTACTTTCTGAACTCTTTGATAGGCCTGAATATGGCTGGTCTAGAGCAGAGGCATTTTAAGAACCATTTAACTGATATCTGTAAACCATAAACCGGGTCCCCGAGCAAAGTAATGAAATATACTTACTTTGTTACGGATCTTTTAACGAATGGAATGTGGCCTTAGGAGTCACTTTTAACTAGATGATAAGCAAACTGGCCATTTTCTTGTGAAGAACTGGTTTTACTCAATTGTATTCAAATCAAAATACTAGATAATATTTTAAGAGCTGCACTTAACTTTTTATATGATCACCCTTTCGTTGGTGCATTTTCCTTCAACATTCCATGAATCAATTTTGTTAATTAAAAAAGAAAATTAAATTTTATGGCAAAAGAGTAGGCTAATTTTCATCAGGTGCTTCACCTAAATAGTTAATTAGGAAAAGTTCATTACAGCTTTGTATTTAAGTACTTAGAAAATGACCTAAATCCCAAAACCACATTTTGTTAAGGATACACTTCCACTTAGAACAAATCTAGTGTTGCCCCCAACTACAAAGGCATTCGTTAAGTGCTCTGTATAAAACAGCCCACAAACCTAGACTTTGTGTCACCTTGAGTGACATCAGAGCTTAGCACACTTCATTTCAGAGGCTCTTTTCCTTTGGCCTTAATCATCCTGTTTCCCCATAACCTTTAAGGACATTAAAACTTAAAATAATAGCATGAATATTATTTCAAATACATCTTTTGATGTCCCCAGTGTTGCCTTTCAAATAACTAGAGGGAGTGAGGTACCCTGTCGAAGTGGTTGAAGGAGGCTCTGAACTCATTCATCTGCTCCTGGGTGATGCCCTTCGCATCTCTCATCAGGATCTGGGTCTCCACTTCGTTGATGGTTCTGGCAATGGTCGTCAGCAGCAGCTCCCAGCCCACACGAATGTGCTACCGAGGGAAACAGCAAACAATCAGCTCCAGGTCCTCCCAGCAGGTCAATCTTGCCTCCTCATTTTCATAACAGGAGAGTCAACCCAAAGGGAGATAAGTAGGGCTTCCCTATGCTTTTTTTTTTTTTAATTCTACTTTTCCACTTTTTTCGAGATTCTATAGTGGGAAATACTCAGAAGTGAGACCAGGGTTCTAACAGTGACAACTGGCACTGTGAAGATAAAATATACAATGTACAGTGTATTATTTGTCACTAGCATTTACCAAATAGCAGGATGGGCCCTGGACTATACCCACTGGCCAATTTGCAAGATCAAATTGGGTCAAACTGGCCAAAACGTTAATAGTCCAATTTCGGTTTGTCTCTCCAAAGCAGTGCAATGAATTCCTTGTTGTGATAATAATGAGGATAAAGTTGTTGAGGATGGTGATGATAATTAACAACTATGTAGTGCTTGATCTAGTTCACAAAGCTTTTTCACATACAGTGACAGGAAAGGTTTAATGATCCCTTTTCATACTTCTAGAACAAAACAGGAGCCGATGGAGACAAAGGTGGGAGGAAAACACCCTGAGAAGGTGAAGTGGTCACAACCAGAAACCAGAGCAGTGCAGGCCTGCACGGTGGCTGTACCTCCATGGTGTAATTAGTGTGCTTGTTGTCAAAGACCAGGGCCTCCTGGATGAGCTGATGGTCGCCTTCCAGCTTGTCGATGTTGTTCTTGTAGTTAATGATGTTGTGCTCGTACTGCTTCAGCTGATTCATCTGGTCCTCCAGGGCTCCCGTGATCTGGATGGAGCTCCGGGCAATCTCCTGGTGGAGGCATGAACAGGAGAAGAACACAAGGTTACTACGGGGGCCTTTCAGGTTACTACGGGGGCCTTCCTGCTTCTGCTTCCAATGCTATGCTGGCATTAGGCGGCAGCTAGAGACACTTGCTTTTTCAGATAAAGTGGGAAACAGGAGAGTACCACAGCGTGAAACAAGGTCTATTTCTAGTCTGTCTAGAGAATGGGGAAAAAACAAAACCCAACCACCAAGATCCATAAAAGCAAAGCAAGACGGGTAAGAAAGGAGCCATTTAGGCCTCTTCCAGTGAACACAGAAGGCTCCCCGGGCTGGAGCTGCCTCTTCCGGAGGAGGCCAGGGGACGGTCTGCATGAATGCAGCTGCCAGGGCGATTTCAGACCACTGGATGCTTCAGCACCGGTCAGAAGAATTTCCTAGATTCTTAGATGTCCTCCTCTTTAAGAAAAAAGTTAACATTTTATCACCAAAAGGGAGGCTGGGAGAAGAATAAATAGGCCAATAAATGTCTCTTGGCTGTTCTTGGTGATAAAATGAACCCAGCAATCAGTGTCATTCAAAGAATACTTTTCCCTGAATGTTCTGAAAATGCCAAGTATTTGTGACTCATTAGGGACAGACGGTTTAAAAATCTAGGTCCTGCAGAGGCTGAAAACTGAGAAGGAGCCCCATCACCATTCTTAAGGACAGAACGAATGGATGGCAGCAAGAAGAGCCTCAACTTTGGTGCACAGGTGCCCTCCCTGCCCCCCACCCCGCACTGACGCTCATGGGCGCCCAGGCTGCAAGAGCCCAGGGGCCATCAAGAGTAAGGCCCACGGTGAGCTGGATGGTGCTCTCGCGGCACTGAATGGAGACGGGTCGTCGTGTCAGCTCAGGGACCGATTTGGAGGCTGTGACAGGCTCCCTCTGAAGGGCACTAACCCACCTCCATCTTGCTCTGGATCCAGGGCCCAATGGCATTGGCCTGTGCGGCGAACTGGCGCCGCAGACGCTCGTTGGCATGCTGGCGGGCCAGCTCCTCCTGCAGCGACTGGTCCCGGACGGGCACGAGCTGCTTCACCTGCCAGGGTTCAAGGGCAACAGGGGTTAGAGGCCAGCTGTGGTCCAGGAGGAGGGACCAAGATCGGTGGTGGTGGCTGAAGGGCAGAGGTGGGAGCAGAGAGAGGGGGAGGGGAGCGGAGGGAGGGGAGGGACGGAGGGAGGGGAAGGGGAGTGGGGTCCCTACTTTAGGGACTAAAGGAAGAGCTCAGTCTAGCCTCGACTGCCACCCAGTGCCTCCACTGCCTGCTGAAAGACTGGCTAAGTCTGCAAGAGGGACACTGACTGTTCCTCTAGCCAGGGGCTCTCGGCCTGCAGTACTAACCCTGCAGGGAGCTGGGTCCAGGGTGAAGAGAATTTGTGAACTTGAATGAGGGAAAACTGGCATCCTTATTTTTTCACCACGCCTAATGGAAAATGAGCATTTCCTTTGATTATGAATGCGGGCACCAAATCCACTGTGACTTTATCACAATAGAAATCACAGACATTCTCATATACATCAGTTACTGCCTGCCTCTCAAAATATCATATACACTCATCACTACTCACAATTATTAGACCTGCTATTAGATCTTGGTAGTGGTAGTAAAGAAGCACATACATTACTATATCCCAACTTTAAATATATATATATATATATATATAGCTTTTCATTAAAATTTATTTTTTATCGAAGTACCATTGATTTACAGTGTTGTGTTAGTTTCAGGTGTACAGCAAAGTGATTCAGTTATACATATATATATAAAATATATTTTAATAACTATTTTTAATGTAATTTATTTCCTTTGTAACCTTAAATTTTTTTATGAATTTACAGATATTATTATCAGAAGGGATCCACGGGCTTCCCTGACTACCAAGTGGATCCAAGACACAAAAAAGTTGAGAACCCCTGCCAGTTTCAGGAGCTCAGTCCTATATGATGCTGGACCACAGGGAAGTATCCTACCCTGCCTACATCTTTTCCATTCCATTTGTACCCTGTGATTTACACTTTAATGCTATGTCTCAATTCTTTTTGAATCCGCAGACAAAAGAGCTACTTCAAGAAGGCTTTTCTGTGTGTTGGCAAAACTGCTGCTGAAGACATTATTATTCAATGTCCCTTTTACAAAACTCCCTCTGGCAAATTTTGCTTTATAACTTAGTGACAAGAGAAAAGTTTGTCTCACTTTAAGAAATGATACATTTTCCCTTTTTTTTCAAGGAAATTACTTAGCTCAACACGGTTCCCTTTTCACTCTGGCTGTCAGAAGAACAGAGCTAATTTTAAGGTCAAACACAATAACTAATTATGGTCTCTCAGGTGAACACTCTTTCCCATATCTGTTTTTTTTTTTTCCTCTTTGCATCGTTTATAACTAAACGATTGCTGAATGTGTATTTTTATAGCAAGCCACTTCAAATGCACGTTGTGGACTTCTTAAAGACTATGTAGTAGCATACTAAGATGATCGTGCCTCAATTTAAACATGAAAATAAATCTTTCTTAAGAATGAGACAAAAAGGCTCAAATGATCCCATTGGACTATAATTAAATCTGTACGGTTTCCCAAAATATAAGAGGCAGCAAATTAGCAGGAAGTCCTTTGGTTCCCCAGATACAGTTTTCTAAGTAATTTTCCCGCATTTAAAATTCACACACACTTGGGACATGTCTATCCCATATTCTAAAAATTCTTTAATGAAGTACTAGCAGCAAGCCGATTCCATCAAATTTTCAGTTGGGGTTTTAAAAGTAGTTTCCTTTATGGTATTAGTATCATAACCTGTACTGAGTTTGCCAACACTGATAAGGTTTTCCTTAAGGACAATCATTTCTACTTTCTTTCCTTACAAATCACAGAAGCTGCTGAATGGTATTTAAGAGTATAACATATTTCATCTGTTAAAAACAACAGGCCCAAAATAGAGTCGAGTGCTAAATCCCACTCCACCAGACCAAGACTTTATTACAGTTTCCGCTCTCCCAGAAACGGAATCTTAGTCAATCAGTCATCTGGGTAGACCCCTTCCCTCCCCTAAAGGAAAGTAACTCTGCAATAACCAATCCGCTTTTTGTTGGCCAGATAACTTCCCTGTTCCTACTCCCTTCTGCCTATAAAAGTCTTGCATTTTGTTCAGCTCCTTGGAGTCCCTTTCTGTCGGCTAGACTGGATGCTGCCCAATTCGAATCGATTTTTGCTCAAACACTTAAAATTGTTACTATGCCTCAGTTTCTCTTTTAACATGTCTGTGAAATTTGGGGTGAAGGACAACCCTGATGGTGAGGCAACGTCACGCAGCCACTCTAACTCCCCCAGGGGTTCACCTCTTCCCTCCACCTCGGCTTCGAGAACGTCAGCCTCGCCCCCTCCCCCTTCAGTCGCCCACCTTGTCCCACTTGGACCGGATCTCGTCCACGGTGACGGTGCTATAGGGGTTGCTCGAGCTGATCCTGATGCTGTAGCTCTGGATCACCTTCTCCACCTCGTTCTGGATGGCCAGGATGGACTGCCGCTCGCCGTCTGCCTCGGGCAGCGTGGCCCTGAACTGCTCGTGGGCGGTGATCAAGCTCTAAGCCAGAGACACAGCAGAGAAAACCCGACTTACTTCAGTGTGAATTTTACAGGCTTGCTGTTCCCTTCAGCACGTGTATAAATGACTTTATAACCGTTGCGCACCGCAACGAAGAGTAACTCCCACTCGCCGCAACTAGAGAAAGCCCATGCGCGCAGCAACGAAGACCCAACGCGGCCAAAAAAAAAAAAAAAAAAAAAAGTGTGGCTGTGTCCCAGTACACTTAAAAAAAAAAAAAAAAAAGAAATTAGCTGCCCTTTCTAATGACCAGGTTTACCTATAGCCCAAGAAAAGAACCTCACATTTGCTGCCTTTATACCTAAAGATCACCAGGAAGGGGCTTCCCTGCTGGCGCAGTGGTTGAGAATCTGCCTGCTAATGCAGGGGACACGGGTTCGAGCCCTGGTCTGGGAAGATCCCACATGCCGCGGAGCGACTGGGCCCGTGAGCCACAACTACTGAGCCTGCGCGTCTGGAGCCCGTGCTCTGCAACAAGAGAGGCCGCGATAGTGAGAGGCCCGCGCACCGCGATGAAGAGTGGCCCCCGCTTGCCGCAACTAGAGAAAGCCCTTGCACAGAAACGAAGACCCAACACAGCCAAAACAAATAATAAATAAATAAATAAAAATTAATTTTAAAAAAAAATTATAAGATCACCAGGAAGTACATCCCTTTCTCCAAAAGAAAAGGCCACAGAAACCAACTTCTTCCCCTCAGGCTTTATAAAACCTCCACTTAACAACCCTATACCCTTGGACCCTAAAGTATAAGACAGCAGCCCTTTATGCTCAGCTGTAGGAAGGTGCCATATGGACCACCTTCCAGGGCGAAGCTAACACTCAGTTCAGATGCTACAACAGATCAGCTGCTAGCACACCTTTCAGTAAACAGACAAACTACTTCATGCATCAAGTATGGCTTCCAAGGCATACTTAGACATCTCACTTATTCCAAAAATAAATGGTTTTAGGTTGCCAAACTCTGCTTAAGAGTCTATGCAAGAAACACCATCACAGCCTCTTTCAGAAGACAAAGGCAATGTTCAACAAATTTCTTTCCTCTTACACCCCGGTGCAAACCCTTCTAGAATGCTCCTTGGCAGGGAGATATGGGTTCAAATCCCAACCTTCAGTATTTCCTTTACATTTGGATTCTTTTCGATGACCTATCTATTTTACAGAAAAAAAAAGAATTTAAAAGTATTTTCTCTATATTCCATTATACATCAAATTCAGTATACAATGGTCTCTAATATATTGGGTCCTGGCTATTGGAGAGGAACGCTCCTCCCTAACTCGATCACTTAGAGGTCTTATTTACAATCTGAAGCTCCAGCAAAAATCAAAAGCAGAACATTTTGGATGGCGGGAAGCAGAGGGTACTGATTTGTGGCTTCTTATACTTTATGATCTGGCAAAACCCTATAGATCTTAATGAAGGGTAATATGCAAACATTTGCAAAGTAGTTAACTCAGCAGCCAATAAACTCATAACTTGCTGTGACTAACTCCAAGAGCATATGTCTATTTTGCTCATATGATTCCACATTCCATTTTAGAGAACAGACCCTTTTAGATGTAGTCACCATTATCTGGCTGATGTTAATTTAGTTGCATTAAAGAGTGGTATACACATTTTTAAGCTAAAGGCCAAAGGGTAATATGGGTTTTCTAACCACATTTTTTTTTTTAAGTTAAAAAATGAAACAAGACCAAAAACAGAACTCTAAGTTTTTAAAATTACAATTCATTTCTGGTACAGTGAGAGCACAGAGCTGGCTTCAGTTACCTGGATTTCCTCAATGCTGTGGACAATGAACATATCTTGCAGATCCTCCATGGCGCCTTCCATCCAGTTGTTGAAAGGAGCAGCTCTCTTGGCAAACTCCAGGTGAAGCTGATCGATGGTTTCCAGCAATTTCTCAGTTCTCTGGAGATCAAATAGAAACCAGTGTTATCATAGGTTAAATCATAAAAATTCTCTGAACATGTAAAGAGGCACTCCAGAGCAGTAAACTATTATCTGACGTTTTGATGGTCACAATCCTCTCATCATTAGCTTGTGTACACAAAAGATTAACTGATGTTCAAATGATTAGGCTGAGCCCTGCAGGTCTCCGAAGTGCCTTCTGCATCAGAGATGGATTTAACAACATCCAGAGTCACACTGTTCTGAAAGTATTTAAAATACTCTACCACATGCTACTCTTTTGAAAACTGAGACTCCACGTAGGGTATATAGGCACCTGCTTTCAGCTAAAGCAGTACTTTGTAAGTTATAGGACCTGATTCCCTAACCGTGCTGGTTCACAGAAAATTCATGGTATCTTCCTCATTTTATAATCAACAGTGTGCCTTTCCCAAAAGTCGCCTAGAGAAGACAGAAGGAACTACAGTTCCACATTCTTAAATCCGCATTCAGGATTTCACACAGAGACCCTTTTTGCCTTTCTGAGCATATGAAAGCACAAGGCTTCAAGCCACCAAGAATGGTACTACGCGTTTCCTATGGCAGAGAGGATGGGGAGCTGGCACGGAAGCGTCTGGTATCTTCAAGTCTTCTATAATTAGATTCATTTTTCCTCCTGTTCTAAAATATTTGAGCTGTCTCTGCTATATGCCTGGTCCTTCCTTTCTCTCAGCCTTTTTCTTTAGGTGGATATGTTAACAGCTGGCTGGCATTCAGGAAGCTTGGTATCACGCGTGTTAAAAGTTTCATCAGAGTCAGGGTGAAAAGACTCAGAAAACTGCTAACTGCTTCTTTCTGTCACATCGTCTGAGTCTTCCGTGGTGAGAGACGATTAGGTTCAGCTAAAAACCAGCTGTTTCTCCAAGCCTTATACTTGAACAAGGCCAAATTCATCCTGATCCTGTTTCATATCCATTTTTCCTTACTTCAACATGTGTTGCCATTTTCCCTTTGCACATCTCAACTTCCGTTCCTCCTGGTTTCCTGACTCATTCATGGCTCAGTTTACTCTCAGATAAGGACCCTGGGGAATTAACTGCCATTACTACTTCACACAAAATGAGTTTATACCGTTATCTCATTACTACTGGATTTTTGTTTCTTTAATTCTAAAGGATGCGTCACTGCTGTATGGATAAATTACAGTACAAAACTACCAACTTTCCATTTCCCTCTTTCTCCTACTTTTCATGTTCTCTTGTAGAAGCTCCTTTCACTAGGTAATCTGTTTCGATTTATACACACCATACCACAGAAAAACAAAGTTAGTAACAGTGACTTATTGAAAGAGCCCCTATTAAAAGATTTCGTGCCAACAGGTGGCTTGGAGACTCACCTCCAGGGCCTCTCTCCTCTTCTGAGTGAGTGTTCCCAGCCTGTCCCACTGGTCACAGATTTTCTGGCACCGATCATTGATGTTCACAGCATCGTGATAGTCCAGTTCACTATTAGAAGGGAAAATAAAGACTGACTTTCCCAGATGACGTGAAGAAAAGTGGACATGGGCTCAAAATAAACAGATGACAATTTTTTTTAAAAAAAAGATCTGATGGGGAACTGGCAGGGTATTTCAGGGTTTTGTTCATCATCACCATCGCAAACATGATCACTATTCCCTTACATCACGGGAAGAATTAGTAAAACTCTTGGTGGTCAACAGATTTCTAAACAGAGAGAAAGGCTGTCTTCTCGATGCCTCAGGCTAACTTTATTCTCCCTTCGTTTTCTTAGCCAGGCCTCCGGAGTGCATTATTTTTAAGTGGTGATGTACATGTAAATGAAGCCAAGTATCTGACCTGGAGGACAGTCCCAGGGGCTGTGCTGAAGCCACGGTGATGGGAACATCAAATGAGTCATGAGGGAGGGAGGGAGGGAGGGAGGGAAGGAGGGAGGAAGGGATCAGCTTGCACCCCATCGTGTCCTTGGCTGCTCTCAAAGGGCACAGGGCTCCACGTCCAGGAGGGGCCCCGGGACTCAGAGCCTGGCAGGACACAGTCCTTCCTCTTCTGACAAAGATTCCGACTCGTCTTATGCCATTCGTGTGACAACAGGAACAAAATGATTTCTCACTCGGTAGTCCCTCTTCCTCTCCAGCCCCGTCTGTACCTCCTAACGGGATCTTTGTGACGTGAAGTAACTTGAACCTAACATTCAAGCAGATTCTCGACTAGAAGGTTAACCTATTCTCTCTGGGGGTAAAAAGTTTGAATCCTGCACAAAATGTAATCACCCTTTTAGTTAAGATGAAAGCAAGACTCAGGGAGGTTTAAAGACATCTTCAGGAGACTTCTCCTTCAAAAATGGTCCAAGGTGAGGCTTTTAGGAAATTCCCTCCTATCCATCCAAATCCATTTCCCTGAAGCTTAAGTTTATTTCTTCTTCCAACTCTAAATGAAGGCAATGGTTGTTTATTACTTGTTTTTTTCTCTTAAGTGATATTAGCTTGTCCTTATGGAATGTTACTGTTTCTGTTACTGAATAAAGAAGTTGTGACCTGAGTTGTGACCTGAGTGTCATTTCAGTGGGTAAGAAGCTCCCTATCACCTAATGAAAGCCTGTCCAGTTCTTAAGAGCAGCTTTCTACATACACACACTTCACTAATTGAGATGGACTGAGATTCTGTGCTTATTACTATAACCAGAAAACCAAAACCAACCAAAATACACCAGCAATGTGCACAGCCTTGAATACAAAGTGAAAAGGCCATGACCATTCAAAATGCAACTATTAAAGAACAGAAAGATTTCAAAAGCAAAAACCTAGGAACCGTCTACTGATCCACAATGGAGACATCAACGCTCATCTCTCCGTGGTTATCTTTAGGGTGTACATTTTCCCCTCTTCTCTCTAATTCATACGTACTAGCTCTACACCTACTTGCTTTCAAGGACTTAGGGTTTGCATAACTGTGCATACTATTTTTATTTTTTGCACTTGAAGAACTGCACAAACACGTTCGTTATTTTAGAAAAGGTAAAAAGGAAAGGGAGACTAATAACAGTAAGATGAGCACAGCTTTAAATTCTGTGGTTCCTCTCTTGACTGTGTAAAGAAATACGCATTGAGGATACCGAGAATAATAATAATATAAAATTATTACTTAAATTTTAAGGGCAACACTTAAAACCATTCCAAATTACTTATGGGAGCTACGATAGAGCATTAAATTGCTTGAGTTTCTCCCCCTTATTTTATTTGTAATTGTTAACAAGCAGCCAAACGGCCAACATGCAAGAAACATGAGAAATAAGAGTAAGGCCACAAACACAGTGAACAAATTAGATATGAAGACCACAAATAATTAAGAATATATTTAGGCAAGGCCGAATAGGAAGATACTCTTAAAAGAGGCCGTCTCTGTTAATTAAGGCATTTGCTCTGGTTAAGAGTGAGCAACATGGGGGTCTTAAAATGTACCATATCAGGGCTTCCCTGGTGGCTCAGTGGTTAAGAGTCCACCTGCCAGCGCAGGGGACACGGGTTCAAGCCCTGGTCCGGGAGGATCCCACATGCTGCGGAGCAACTGGGCCCGTGAGCCACAACTGCTGAGCCTGCGCTCTGGAGCCCGCGAGCCACAACTACTGAAGCCCGCGCGCCTAGAGCCCGTGCTCCGCAACAGGAGAGGCCACGACAATGAGAGGCCCATGCACCGTAATGAGGAGTAGCCCCCGCTCGCCCCAACTAGAGAAAGCCCGCACACAGCGACAAAGACCCAACACAGCCAAAAATAAATAAATAAACTTATTTAAAAAAAAGGTAACATATCATAATAAACATTTATTATTGGTTGTTTAAAGTTATCATTATGTGACAGGCTCTAAAAATTGTGCAGATATATCTGTGGTTATAATGAGAGACAGAGAAGTAGGCAATGAAATTCTGTATTTATCAAAAGGAAGCAAGGGTCTTAAAAAAAAAAAAAAAAAAAGCTTAGAAACACTGCAGGGAGGCCCCTCTCCCGGAGGGTGGCCACAGCCAGAGGCAGCACCACCTGGACCAGTAGGACCTACAACTCCCACTGGGTAAACCAGCCTGGCCTCAACCTCGTGCTAGCTCCTCCCATAAAATAAAAAGCATGAAAATGAAATAGCACTTATTTGACGACAAAGAAAAGTGGGGCCTTAATGTTTCTTCCTTCAGAGGTGTCTTGTTTTTGGTTTCTGGGCGGGCAATGTGGTCCCGTCTCCTGCACCCAGGCCTGGGTGAGGCCGCCTTTGCGAGCCGTGCTCTGTCCTGTTACTTGTTTCTCATCCTCTTGGATACGAAGCTGCCTGTGCTGGGGCTGGGGGTGCTGCCCGATGGGAGGACACAGGGACGCTACCACAATCAAAGCACCAGAGCGGAAGTCAGTGCATCTCTTTAAAAAAAAAAAAAAAAAAAGGATCTTTCTTTTTTTTAGATTCCACATATAAGTGATATCATATGATATCTGTCTTTCTCTGTCTGGCTTACTTCACTTCTTCACTTAGTATGATAATCTCTAGGTCCACCCATGTTCCTGCAAATGGCATTATTTCATTCTTTTTTATGGCTGAGTAGTATTCCATTGTATACATGTACCACATCTTCTTTATCCATTCATCTGTCAATGGACATTTAGGTTGCTTCCATGTCTTGGCTACTGTAAATAATGCTGCTATGAACACAGGGGTACATGTATCTTTTTGAATTATAGTTTTCTCCAGATATATGCCCAGGGATTGCAGGATCATATGGCAACTCTATTTTCAGTTTCTTAAGGAACCTGTGTACTGTTTTCCATAGTGGCTGCACCAAATTACATTCCCACCAACAGTGCAGGAGGGTTCCCTTTTCTCCACACCCTCTCCAGCATTTATTATTTGTAGACTTTTTGATGATGGCCATTCTGACTGGTATGAGTTAGTACCTCATTGTAGTTTTGATTTGCATTTCTTTAATAATTAGCAATGTTGAGCATCTTTTCATGTGCCTGTTGGCCATCTGTATGTCTTCTTTGGAGAAATGTCTATTTAGATCTTCTGCCCATTTTTTGATTGGGTTGTCAACAAGGACCTACTGTATAGCACAGAGAACTATACTCAGTATTTTGTAATGACCTAGAAGGGAAAAGAATCTGAAAAAGAATAGATATATATATATGTATAACTGAATCACTCTGCTGTACATCTGAAACTAACAAACACAACACGGTAAATCAACTATATTTCAATTAAAAAAAAAAAAAAACAGGACCAATCCCATCACAGGGTCCTCTGGCTTGGTTCTATTGATACATCTGGGACAGGACAGGAAAGGCGCGCTCCCCTGCCCTTCCCTGGGAATGCCTGGGGAAGCTCTCCACCGAGTCCTCGCTTGGACCCAGGGCTCAATGTCAGCACTGGCACCCACACAGAGCACGTACTTGAGCTCCTGCGCGATGGCCGCGATCTGCTCCACGCGGTCCTGGTGCGCCGCCAGGTCGCTCTCGAATGCCTCGTGCTTCCGCAGCAGAGCCCGGACTTCGGTCAGAGACGCCGACTCGTAATCCTTCTGCAGCAAGATCTGCTCTTTGCCTGCAATGGTTGTAGCAAGGGAGCGTGAGTGCTGTCACACTTCAGCCTCTTTGCAAAGTCCTGGGTGATTCCAGAGAACCAAGAGGAGGAAAGGAGGACACCCCCGAGAGGCAGAGGCCACATTTCAACTGGAATTCAGGCTGTCACTCTGCTAAGGCCCCGAGTCCCTCTGTGTTCTGAAAGCTCGTGTCTACAAATACAGGGCAGAAAGCACGCTGAGCACTTTCTAAATAACAAGTCTGTGATAAACCTAAGAAACAAGTATCTGACTTTCCCGTGAGATGCTCAGTTAAGTTAGTAATTATTAGCTCACAGAAGTTACCTGGATTAGGTAGAACACTTGTACTCTATTTGTCTGCCCATGGGCTCAACCTTTACTCCAATTCGTTTTGTTTGAAAGCTTTATTTTTTTAATGTGGTTAAATGCAGCTTGTGATTTTTTATCTAGTAACATTGGAAAAATTTCTCTCCGAAACCCCACCTATTTCCCTACAAATATTTCCTAAGTTAAGCGACTGCTGTGGTTATAACTGGACCCATTTTTATTCCCTGGTTGATGACCTTTAAGAATTTAATTCCACAAAGCTAGACATGGAAAGCAAATGTTCATATAGTTAATGATGACAACATAGCACTTACCATCTGCCAGATACCAATTTTACTACTTTATAAATACAAACTCATTTAAGTCTTCATCAAAACCCTGTGAGGGAGGTATGATTGTTATTCCACTTTGGAGAGGACGCTGAGGCCCTGAGAGGTGAGAATGCATCATCCAAGGCCCACAGCTGGGAAGTATCAACTGCATGTCTGTGCCTGTGACCGTCTCGCTGTGCAACACCGACAATCAAGCAGTAAGACAGCAAAAGGGACCCAAGGGATGAGGGGAACTTCCCTGCCCTTTCTCGAAATAGATTACCATGTGTTGAGGTGAATGTTTTGTTCTTTAACCTCAGCAAACAGCAGAGCCAAAAAAAAATATCATGACCATAGTATCACGGCCATGGAAACAGGTTATGTCTGCAAGGTCTGAAAGGAGTAGATGAATCTAAGTGAAACAAAGGAGTTAAGACTATAGAAAATCACACCTCGTGTTCTTCCTTTCCAAGCAGATTTTCTAAGTGGGCAATTATGCTTTGCGGCATTTAATAAACCTTGTATCAGCAGAAGCTAGTGTCTGGGCCAGGGTTCTCTGACCCGCAGTTAGGGAATAAACAGATGCTTGTGGAATCAGATAGAAGAAAGCGGGGGAGTCAGGAGGAGGCGGATACCTACGCAGGTAAGTGTGGGAAGAACGCATTGTGAGTCCTGTTTTATAAAAACATCCATCTTCATACCCACCTCTTTTGTTTTTTCTTTCTTTTTTTTTTTTTTTTTTTGGCTGTGCCGCGCTGCTTGCGGGATCTTAGCTCCCCAGCCAGGGATTGAACCCGGGCCACGGCAGTGAAAGCGCCGAGTGCTAACCACTGGACCGCCAGGGAATTCCCCACACCCACCTCTTGAAGAACCGCAGCACCTGGGACAGCAGACGAGAGAGGGGCGAGGGCAGCTGCCCGCAGGGTCACAGGCGCCAGGGACAGTGGTCACTGCACATGGGGCTCTGTCCATAGCTCAAGCCCGATTCTCCAGGAGCCCCGCCGCATCCTGTGGACTCACCGTAAGCCCAGGTTTCGTGCGTGGACGCCTTCTGCCGGAACTTCTCTGCCAGGTGCTCCACGCGCTCCAGCCTCCGGATCTCATTCAGCAGCCATTCCTCGTAGCCCTTCTCCGCCTGCTCCAGCCGCTGCCAGGCGCCCGCGATGTCCTGGGATGGTTGGGGACCAGCAAAGGCGCGTCCGTCACGCCCTGGCCTCCTGGGCCTCTCTACGAATCCCCTCCACCACGTCCAACAGTGTTTTCCTTTGTGTCTTCTTGTCTTTCCCTCACCCCTGTGCCTCCACACCCGCCCCAAATAGCCATTCAAATGTTTTGGCTTCTAAACGTCTTCATTATCACTGCACCCTTTTAGAACTAAGATCACGGTTCTCATCGGCGAACAGATAACCTGATGCTTCTCCGGATGTGGACTAAGGCTAATGGGGCTTTAATTTTCTGGCTACGAGAAGATGAAGCCTCACAGTGACTCAGCCCAAAACGGCTCTGACTCAGCGACCGGGTTCAGTCAGCCGTTAACTGTTTCCCCGGCATCACGCACGTGCCAGGCACAGTGAGAGCCTTTGATTAAGAGTGAACAGCACCTGTAAAGTTCCCTGGGCCCCTGTGCAGCTTTCATGATCGTTGGGGGAGAAAGACATTAAATAAGGAATTCAACAACAAGTGTAATTCCTATTTCTGATTGCGATGCACTCTGAAGGAAAAACAAATCACGGTCAAGTGGTGCTGATGAGAGCACGGTCGGGGCAGTTCCTTTAGGCGGGTGACTGAGAGGAGACCCCTCTGAAGAGGTGGCACTGGAGCCCAGACCTCACTGATGGAAAAGCCAGGTATGGGATGAAGTGGGGGACGAGCTAAAGGCCTGAGGGAGGGGGTGCACTCCACGTAGGGGAAGGACCACAGCAGGCGCGGCGGCCGCATAGTGGGTGAGGGGTCGAGCAGCCAGAGATGCGGTCAGCAGGGTGGCCGTGGGGTCAGACCACATCGGATCCCGGGTAAGGAATCTGGATCTTATTCTAAGTATTTCGGGAAGTCACTGGAGGGTTTTGAGAAGAAAAGAGACACGCTCTGATTTATGTTTTAAAAAGATGACGGCAGCTGCTACGTAGAGAATGCATTCTAGGGGAAAAAGAACAAGAAAAGCAAGTGAGAGGGTTACTGCAGGGTCGAAGGAGAGACACTGGTGGCTTAGCATAGGTGACAGCAGCTGAAGGGCTGCTCAGATTTAAGATATAATCCAGACGCAGAGCCAGTGGCACTGGTTGAGGAACCAGGTGCGAGAAAGGGACAGAATAGGAGGATCAGTGATGACACCTGGGTTTGGGGCTTTAGTCACTTAGGGGATGGTGATGCTATTTACTAAGACAGAGATCACTGCGGGAGGACTCTTGGATGTTAGGTTTTGAGACATCCAAGCGGCTCTATGAACCTGGAACTGGGGGAGAAATCAGAGCTGAAGATGTAAAATTTGGGAGGTGTTGCCATTACAGCTGGTAGTTAAAGCCACGGGCCTGGATAAGGTCACCTGCAGGTGTCAAGACAGAGAAGAAGGTCAGCATCCCTGTACCCACGAACCATCCACCTACAGCCCGGGGACAGGAGGAGGCAAAGCTGTGAGCAGCGACGGGAAGGACTCGGTGGTCAGGTGGGAGGAACTCAGCTAAGTTCAAAGGTGGAAGGAGTTTCAAGAAGAAGGCCATGGTTACAGCTACAGCGAATACGAAAGTAAAAGTGACCACTAGGTTGTCAACACGGACGCTGTTGACTTTGAACAGAACAGTCTGTCTTAGGGTGGACGGAAGCCGGATTACTTACTGCAGGTTGAAGAGTAAAAGACATAAAGGAATGGGGAGCGACCAAAAACCAGTACCATAAAGAACTCTCTCTAGATGTCCTGCTAGACATAAAGGGGAGCCGAGAAACAGGACCGGTGCTGTAGGGAGGCGTGGAGTCATAGGAGGTTTTCATTTTCATCTGGAAGATTCTAGAGTGCTTCCTATGCGGATGTGAAAGCTTCAGCAGAGCGGGAGAAACTGATGATGCAAAGAGGGATGTAAATGTGGGACTGAGCCCTGGAGAAGGTGAATCGGGGAGATGGTAACAGGAGGGAACAGAGGGCCTGTGATCTAGATGCTGGTCCACCTGGAGGCGGGGAAGAGAGGAAGGGGACCATCATCATTAGGTGTTTGTCAGAGGCCTGTTCTGTGTGAGGCACCAAGAGCAGTCAGAGTCGAGAACTGCATGACGGCAGGGAGAAAAATAGCCAGAAGGAAGTGGTCACAGGGCCAAAATTATAGTCAATGCCTCTTCTCAGTGGCCCATCAGAGGAAGGACTTTGGGAGAAAAAAAAAAAAAGGGGGGGCTGCCCCCGGGGCCAGGGGGCTACTCACCGACACCATCTTGCCCTCAGAGGGCATGAAGGCCGGCCGGTTGCTGATCCTCAGCTTGGTCTGCAGGGTGTTGAAGTTGATCTCCAGCTGGCACTTCTCCTGCACCTTGGGAGGCTTGTGCTTCCGGCGGTAATCCCGAAAGTCCTCCAGTTTCTTCTGCATGGCCTGCATGGTCTTCTCAGGGGTCCGGTTCTCTAGCCAGGGGATCGTGCGCTGAATCCATTCCAAAAGCTGTTCCCAAAACACACACACAAAAAACTGCTGAAAGCACCAGCAAACTGCCCCCCAGTTAAAAAACAGAGGCACCGAACGATTGGGAATGGATTGACTGAATGCTCCCGAGATTACAGAAGTGTGACTGTAACGGCCCTGACTGGAAGGAGGGCATAAATACAAACTTCTGTGCTCACCCAGGGCCACTCACCATCGCCCCAGTGACACCACGCACAGGTCGAAAATTCAGAGTCAGCACGAGTCATGTTTTACAAAAATGGGACATTTACAGGAAACTCGGGGACCAGACATTAGCAGACAAATGCTGGATGGAGCTTTCAAACGAAAACACAAAAACCTCACGTGGTGGAATAAAATCAGGAAAGAACTGGGTTTAACTCAAAATGTATTTCTAGTTTAAATCAGCTTAAATCTTACGGGTCTACTTACGAGATGAAAGTATCGTAAATCTGGGACTGACTCAATGCCAAAGTATATTTTATTTTAATAGCTAGCTTTCAAGGAAATCCACAGGATGAAAGTGAAAATGGCAGTGACTCCAAGGATGAAGTACGCCCCCTTCTCTTGAATTACTACCAAGGCCTTACAAAGGCCCTGCATAGTCTGTTTGAGGGGTATAAATGAAGGACCAAGTAAGAAAATGAAGGCTATCATCACTGAGGAGCATCTGTCCTTCGGTCCTGGTCATACTTCAACCCTGACGTTGATCACTGGCATTAAACAATGTTGCCAAATGGAATTTTCCCATAGCAGCAGGAAATATAAACAGTATCATTAGCTTGGACTAATATACACCACTACTTGGGAAGATTGATTCCCAGTGTCCTGATGCTTTGCACAGTACAGACTAAGTATCAGCCAAAGTAAGTCAGAGCAAACATTATTTGGCCTCTGACTTTGTCACTGTGATTGAGTTCAATCCAGAGAGAAGGTGGCTGTGGACCTCACTCAGATCCTGCTTAGTTAAGATTTGTGCTATAAGAAGAACGAAAAGAAAAGCAACGTGGAAAGTGCTATTCTAACTGAGAAATCTAGCTGAAGAGTTGTAGAAAGGCATCCTGGAAACTCATGCTCAAATGTCTTGGACGGAGGGCTCTGCCTCTCCTGAGGTTCCCTCTAGATATTTAAATACAGACACAAGGCTGAGCCTTGTCTCACTGGGCATGTTCCTTAGATGCTGAGTCACCGCGTGGAGCTGGGATTCTGAATACGGAGCTCACCCTACGTGATGTCAGTAGCCGATGAAGCAGGAAAAAAACAAGGAACGCAATGTCATCTAGGGGAGCCCGACCCCGGAGGTGCAGAGCTGAGGATGGAATCACATTCTACGTTTTGTAACATGCAAACTACCTCTGTGCCTTGCAATGCTTGGAAAGACCAGCAGCACTACCTTTGTGCCAATAATTAAGCAAGATGAACAACCCCTGAGAGCGAGTGTACTTTCCTACTTTTATTCTGTCTGAGATGAAAAATGCAAAAAAAAAAAAAAAAAACACACTGACAATCTGTGTTCACCCTCTGTGCCTCACCCTCAGGGTGGGGATGGACAGGACCGCGGGGACCCGTTTCCTTTACCTCACTCGCTAGCCTCTCATATTCTTCCATCAGCCTCTCATTCTCTTGATTCACGGCAAGAACCTTACATATCCTGTTAGCCGCTGTCTCGGCCTGTAAAACACAATAGGTAAACAGGACGGCTCTGTCGACAGGGACGTGCATACACAACGTGGAAGGTGGCAGGGCAGGGGGTGACCAGGGAGGCGGCATGTGCTGTAAGTGGTGCAGGTTCTGGGTTCGGGTGGGGTAAGCCTGAGGGTACGGCTCTTTCACACTATGGGTCATTTCACACCTTTGGGACAGTTTTCACACAGACTTACATGGCAGGCTGAATATACTGTAGGGAAATAGCATTAGTCGCAAACACAAGCTTTGTGAAACATCAAGCAAGTTAGTAACAGAAACTGATGGGTTGAGGGAACAACGGTCCCTGGGCGTCCACCTGAGCCCCCTGCCAACCTCACAACTACAGGGAGAGAACTCTCTGAGTTACATTAGCCTTTGGAAATCAAAGCAGACAGGACTGGATCCTGAATGTATATCTGTCATTGCACTGAGTTCACGAGGGCCTCTACGTATTCATTCCTGAAATGAATACGTCGAATGTGCTAGATGGGATCCTTCCACGGGGCAGAACCTGCTTTAATACTTTGTTTAACCCATGTGAGTAGCTGCTGAGGTATCAGTAATTCCCGATCATTGTTCTGTGGGGAGCTTGAGCCGGGAGTGGCCAGGTGCCTTAAACCATGACCATGAGATCTGTCCGGCGTCCGGGCCTGCGGCCTGGCCCCCAGCCTTGCCTCTGAAGCCCTAGTAGGGGCCGATTTCCAGTTACCATTGTTTGCTGGTGATGGTCTTTTTTTTTTTTTTTTTGGCCCCGCCAGGCGGCTTGTGGGATCTTAGTTCCCCGACCGGGGGTCGAACCCGCACCCCCTGCAGAGGAAGCGCGGAGTCCTAACCACTGGACCGCCAGGGAAGTCCCCCAGTGATGGTCTTAAACGGATCACAGAAATGATACATACTCTGTCCAACCCCATCTCTCAGGACTCTGCAAGTAGAGATAGGGGGAGGGGCGGGAAGCAGAAACAGGGGAACGTTGGGAAAGCAGAGGGACACCCACCCATGATGTCCCTCAGGCTGTTTATCTTAAGGAGTATAAATTTTTTTGAGGTTTTAACACTGTTAGACTTTCACTATTTCAGTTAAATTCAGATTCATCTTGCAAGATGTCTGAACACATCACTGAACAGTGAAGGCAATCTCCAGGCAGAGAACGGGAAAGGGGCCCTGGAAAGGCGTTCACCTCTCCTTGTCCAAGTCCCCCTTCACCGCTCAATCAGTGTGGCTCAATTTTCATGGCCCTTGTTTTCTCCTGAAGCACAAATGTTTCCCACCATTGATTAATGAAGTAAGAGCAACATCTTAGAAAGACAGAGAGCTAAGAACACTTCAGAACTGTCTAAAGGTAAAGCTGTTAAATAGAAAAGCATTCGCAGTTTGGAACTTGCCATATTAGGTCATTACAAGACACTTAGAAAGAGTCCAAGGTAAGATGTGAAGCGCACGAACACGCACCCAGGTATGCACGCGTGCGCCCACACAACTAAAACCGATGCACAAGAGCAGCCCGGCAACCGGACGGACGAGGGTTAAATACCTGCTCCGCGCCCGCGAAAGCATGGTAGAAGCAGGAAACGTATGTCATGATAGCTCTTTCATCGGGTTTGGGAGTGTTCACAATGTCTGAGGGAGGGAAAAATAACACAGAAAACAGACACACGCACAGATGAAGAGCAGAAACCAGGGTGAACAAAGGGAAGAATGAACTGGTTTACACTTGACTTTCTGTGTTTCTCGGGCCCACACTCCTGACCCTCAGGAAGGCTGTACGGAACTGACACACTCGTAAACAGAATGCTTTCAACCAGCACGTTTTTTTGTTTTTACATCATCAAACCAAGGGCTTCCCTCCTCCCCTACCCCGATGGCTTTTTTTAAAGTGCCGGTGAGGCATTCCTATGGGAACCCGTGGGCTGCCTATCAGGGCTGGTACCCACTTCCTAAGGACCTGGGGGATCCCGTCTTCTCGTCTTTTGACTGGATCAGGTCATCTGCCACTTTGGCTGTGAGCAAGGCGTGTCCCTCTGCAAGATGCGGGGACACACGCAGACCTCTCTGGCCCCATCTCGGATGCCACACCCCGCCCCCGCCCTCATAATCCTTGGCTTTCTGCTCTGTGCACGGCCCTGGCTTGTGTGGGGATGAAGTTCATTGAAGATGGCATGTTTTCTAATCCTTCTATACATACTTGCCATGCCATTGCTAGAAACTACCCAGAGTAACAAAGCATCTAAAGAGAAGGGTCTACACGGCTTGTACTTATTAACTATGACTCTTGCCACTGTTTGTATGAGCTGCCGAGACAGCTACCAGGAAGAGAGAAAACAGAACCACGGGAACACACACCCTTCCTTCCTCACCTTGGCCTCACCCCATTTTTGGCTGAATTACTTTCTAACTTCAGACTCAGTTCAGTCACTGGACAGAATGCAGTTAAAAAGGTGCCTCGTAATTCCCTAAGGTGGAACCTAGTCATTGGGTTTCCAGAGGATATTGATAGAAAGGACGTGGGGATGTGGAACAGCATGGAATCTTCTGGAAAACAAAGACGAATGGCATACTACTGCAGGGACAGGAAGTAAGTTTCAAAGAAAACTGGACTGAAAAAGACAAACGACTGCCTCCTCAGAACCAGACGGGTCTCCTTACTCAGAGGAGTTGCGGGGGAAAAAGAGAAAAACAATTGAAAAAAAAATCAAGACACAGAAGGTAAAGGGTGAGTGGTGACTTGTGTTTTACCTCCTCACCTTCTGTGCACCAGCAAAAGCATGATAGTAACAGGAGACGTAAGTCATTACGACTCTTCGGGTCTGGCGGTGTATACTAAATCTGTGTGGAAAAAAGGTTAACTGCTCAGATGTTCCGATAGCAGCAGGCTCCTGCTAAGGGCTGCCTCCGAGAGGCCAAGGTCATGAACCTTCCCCCAGCAGCCCCACACACTTGTGTTGTTCAAACTTTGGCTCAAATCAAAGAAGTCACATTTGCAAAGTCATTACTCTGTGTGCACTTCGAAGAACCGCCAAAGAGAAGGGCACGGCCAGCTCAGAAGAGCCCTAAACTAGCAAGGAAGTCACATCCATGGCCAGAGTTGGACCTCCAGAATTCCACAGAGTGCACGCAACAGCACTTTCTCTCTCTGGACAGATGGAGGGCCCAGGGGTCAGCAAAGGTCCCTCCTGCAAGTCCGCACAGAACACGGGCACCCACAAATCTACAACCGGTAATCACCGGAGGGAGGAAAATAGAGAAACAACTTTCATAACCTTTTAAAAAGCATGCAAGGTAGTTAAGATGAGGAAGAGTTTCACCAGTTTTCACTACAGGTTTATGGGTGAGTAGCCCAATTAGCCACTTGAAAATCCCCATTTAGGGTTCAGAGACTATCACAAATGCCAGGAAGTAAGGTCAACAGCAGCAGGCGGTGGAGAGGCAAGGACTCGCCAAAGGGATTAAGTGATCTGAGGGGAGGAGACCAGTGTAAGACATTACAGTAAAAGAGCAGCAGAAGTAAGAACACATTCATAGGAAGCTGTGGGGAAGGTAAGTCCGGATGCAGGTGGCAAAGATGCAAAGGGTAACTAACACATGGGGGCCGATCTGCTGGGGAGTTGGTTATACCACAGCTCGCCCCTCACCCAAGTCAGTCAAGTTCATAACTCTTTCACCAGAAGACTCTTACAGAAATTGCTCTGCAAAGAAAATAATAGCATATGCAAGCATTTTTCCGAGCCATTAAAAAGGAAAGAAAAAGAAAATAAGAGACTAGGAAGTGTCACAAGGGAGCAAGAAATGAACAGAGTGCTAACGCACCCCATCCACTCAGAGGATAAGCAGAACATACGCCCAGACCAGGACTCAGAGACTAAGGGAAACCCCGGAACAGGAGGATGGTTAGCCTGCCGGAGGAATAATGACAGTAATCCTGAGCTCACCCTCAACTGTAGGAAATCAGAGAGGCATCAATGAACGGAAAGATGAATTTACTGAATGTGGCCTGTTTTCTCCTGTCTTCAGTATCCTAGCTGTTGATTCAAGTGGTAAACTCTGGGTAGTTATTTATGGCATGGAAAGGTCAAAGGACAGAGCACCCAAATGCAAACTTACCTTAGAGAGGACAGACAAGAAGGAAAAGGTATTTTCCTACGTGGCAACTTCACTGTTTTATTGTCTTTCTCCCTCTAAAGGGTTTTTGAAAAAAGTAGATTCTGAAGAGCCTATTCAAGTGTGTTCAACACCCAATAATACAGGTGTTTGATAAAATGGCTAAATTAACAAACGGGCAAAATCAGAATCCTAATTGACAGACTACTGTCTCAGTTGCACTGTGTCCCCAAAAATGATAGGTGGAGTCCTACCTCCTGGTACCTGTGAATGTGACCTTATTTGGAAGTAGGTCTTTGCAGACGTGATCAAGTTAAGATGAGGTTGTGCTGGAGTGAGGTGTGGCCTTAATCCATGATGACCGGTGTCCTCATAAGTAGAGGGAAAAAGACACAGAGACAGACGCAGAAGGAAGATGACCATGTAAAGCCAGAGTCAGAGACTGGAGTGATGCTACCACGAGCCAAAGAACACCTGGGGCTTCTAGAAGCTGGAAGAAGAAAGGAAAGGTCCTTCTCTACAGACTTCGGAGGGAGCATGGCCCTGCCAACACCCTGATTTCAGAGTTACAGTTTACGGAACTACAAGAGAATAAACTTCTGTTGTTTCAAAAGCCACCTACTTTGTGGTGATTTGGTACAGCAGCCGTGATGCAGTCACCAAAAATAAGGAGGAACAGAAGACTGACAACTGACCAGAATCAAGGTCTTTGCTTTTCCCCAACAATGCTAATTAGCAGAAGCAATGAGCTGATAGAGAATAATAAGATTAACAGTAATATAAGTCCTTGAGGGCCGGGCCCTGCCTTATACATCGCATCATCTCCTGCAGCATCTCCAGGGTCTTATACATAGTAGGTGCTCGGTAAGCGTCTGCTGAGTAAGAGGTGACTCATGCATAAGTGAAATGAAGGAATGGTCTCCACGTATCTGTGCTTTAAATGCTGTGCCAGGGCGAAACTCCCACAAACTCATCTCCGATAAAGGGCACAAGAGGTACTGAAACTAGTCTCCAGCATGAGGGCCGCTAAAGCTGCAAAATATTGAGAGGTTCTAGCTCTAACAAAACTAAATTTAATTTGGACAAATTAAAAATGAAATGTGAAAGTTTGAGAGGCACATGATGAATGACCGCTCCATAGTCTAGATTGAGATTCTATGACTTCCAGTTGGAAGGAAGCATTTTTTTCCTTGTGGAGTCTTAAAGAACAAGGAGATTTATTTGTTAAATTTCTATGCGGTTTAAAAAAAAAAATGTTAAAATAAAAATAGGAAGCTTTCCATTGAAAATCACAAACCAAAGCATTCTGTTTCTTTGCCAAAGCTGAACATTTTACCCAACCCTTTCATTGTAGTTTTGCTGGCTTGGTTTTGAGCAGGATTCTAAAAAATAATTTTGAGCAAGCTACATATGAAATTCTCTAATATTCATGAGGCCAATGACAGAAACTTCTCAGGAATCCTAAGTCCTTCAGATGTAACCTGGCTATAAAGTTTACAGGTCTCTATGTGTGGTCATAACATAGGGAGGCAATAGATTTTCTGTAAGCCAATAAACACAATTTTCATCTCACCTTCAGCATCCAACATTTTGGGAATATCCAGGTGTTTCTCTGCAATTTCCATGGCCAAGTTGATATTTCCTATTGGGTCATCCTGCATGGAAAACAGCACAACCAGCTTTTTAGCATATTTTTTTGAACAGGACTTAACGACTGTTTTTTATATACCTCATTCTGGGGAGGAAACTTTCCCATCCACACATAACCATAATAGGATAAGATTTTCCTTCTTATCTTTTCCCAAACATTTCAAACATTTAGAGAAATATCAAAAATGACATGAAAATCACCCAATCATGCACACTCCAACTTCATAAAATGTGAGCAAAAGGTTGAAGAGAACAGATACTGTGCAGCTAGAAGGAAAGTTGTGAGGTATTTTCTCATGGATGGAAAAACACCTGGATACCTCAGCGCTGCGCTTCAACCCTGGGTAACAAAAATCTAGATGATTCCAAAAGGAAGCATGAAACATACATTTTCCACATCTGGAAGGTGATCATGGAGAATATTTAGTACCACACTAACTTTGTTTATTTTTGTTTTAAATATAAGAAAACACGCTGCTTTCAGCATGTTTAGGTGAAAGTTTTAGGTCACTAAAGAATATTACAAGATGGCTACAAAGAGCAAAAGTTAGGTTTCTAGGATGTTAAAGACCACAAGAAATGAAAGAAACTTAACATTATAAAAGAAAATTGTGAAGAAATTTTTGTTCGTCCGATTGCGTTTGTCTTCCACGGTAAAACTGGTTAAATACATACGTAACATAACAAAATACATTGACCCAGAGGTGTATAACTGAAATACTGAAAAATTAAAAGAGGTATTTAACATTTCCTGTTTTAATCTTCTAAAGAGATTAAGTGTTGTGAATCTGAAATGGGATGGGGGTATGTAAGACAGAAAAATCAAAATGAAAAGTAGCGTTAGTCCAGGGATGACTGTAATGAATTTTAACATCAAGGCCGTTTAAACATTTCAGAAACTGCAATGCTTTGCAATGAGCACAATCATTTTAATACAGTGAAACATCTAAAACACAGAGGCTTCAAAAACATTCGGTGCTCAAGGAAGAAACCAAAGCAAGCTTCCTGGCCTCTCCGAGTTTACTATCATTTCAGGCAAAATGTTTCTTCAGCTCCATGTTATTTTAACAAAGCATAAAATCATTTCACTAAAAGCAGCCATATAATAAGGTGAGTCTTACCTGTATATTTTATGCAAATGTTTAGGAGACCAAATAGCTGAGTAAAAGTTTCCTTTTGTTCTTAATATATAAGAAAATTTTCAGCATTAAAAACAGAGTAATGATTCTGAGTCTTTGTGAAAGCTATCTCACTTACACTGTAACTTGGATAAAATGTAGCAATTAAGTGTTTTCTCGGCTCAGCTACTGGTATGTGACCCTGGGAAGATTAAAGAATTCCTCCCTTCTTCATCTGTAAAACTGGGATAATTAGTACCTCCTTTATAGATGCATCATATTATATAGTTTACTGTGCATTATGAAGATTGAATGACTGTGTATGTATAACATACATAAAATATATGTATTAATATTAACATACATATATGTATATAAAACATTAATAGATGTAATATCCACATATGTAACACACACTAATACACATATATAATACACATATATACTTATTTATTAGCGATGTCTAATCTAGAGCTATAGAAGTATTCACTGCTGTGGTTAATTATTATCCTTTTTCCACCCATCATAGGTGGCCAATTACCATGTCTTTTGGCCTTTTGTAATAGAAACTGACCGTTATAAACTGCTAATGAAATGAGCGCTATCTAGTATAATCCCTTCATTTTGCAAATGAGATAAAGAGTAATTGAAAAAAATATACACCGTCTCTATGTTTGAAACGTTTCAAAATAACTCAGGGATGAGAATATATGCTTGGGGAAGTCGAGAAACGCTGGCTGCCCCGTTCCCTTAGGCAACCTTCCATTCGTGTACGGTCGCTCTCATCTTCAGGATACAAGTACGTTTTTCACGTGCTATCCGGTCGTCAGTGGAGAGAGGCCAGGGGAGGGGTGGTGAGCACACGACAACTGCAAAGGTGGCAAAAGCCAGGACATTCTTCCTACTACCCCCTGTGCCACACGGGGAGGGCAGCATGCAGCAGGACCGGATTCCACACCAAACACAGCGACACGGGGTGCACGGCCAACGAAGCACACCAGCAACCCCAGGAAAGGTGCCCCGCTACTCCTGGCAGGAGTGGTCAGGGGGCGGGCAACACTTTCTATCTTAGGTCTCTACACGGCATTATTTCTAGGACAGATGGATTGTCCACCACAAGATTTAGAAGGGGCCAGGATTTCTTTTCTCCATCACCGATCACATGTGCAAACTACTTTTAAAGAAACAATGTGCAGACTATTGGAAACTTGAGCACAATAAAGCTTAAGCTTATAAGGGAGAATGACAGTTTCCTAAGCTGAAAACATCAGTTCCCTAAGTTGAATTTTCTGAAAAGAGAGAGAAAAAAAAAATCCCCCAAACTTCTTTTCTAAGGGCGCAACTAATACCTTGTATCAATAGCAAGATAAGCATCCCTCGTGTGAGAAACAAGTTAATCAACTCTAAGTAAATATGTCGGCAACTAAATCCTTCAGAAAAGGTAAGAGGAATTTAAAAAGAAGCTTTGGGGTATTTGAACCTTTCTCTCTCCCCACCCCCTCCTCTCCCCGGCCCGCCCACCCTGCAGCAAAACAGACACTTTTCTTCTCATATTTACAACCTGGGAATGTAAAATCTCTGAGAAACGTGTATAAAAGCTTTCATAGGAAATCAAGCCAAATCAACAAACATATCGTAATGTGGGCAAAAAAGGTGACTTGGCTTTGGGTCTTGTCCTGCCCTAATTGTAACAGGTGAGTATTTTCCCGCCACCCTCCCTGTTTTCATCCCGTGCCAGGCTAGCTGGGAGGGCATGCTGGCGGCAGCCTAGGTGTTGGTGTGAGTTCAAGGCCGATGGGCTCACTTCCAGGACGACATGCTGGGGGCAGGGCGGACACAGCATGCCGGGCCCCCCAAATGACCTTGTTCAGCTTTGAGTAGTCAATGAGGTCGGGCCGGTGTCTGTGGATGAGTGCACAGAGTCCAAGGCCGTCTTTCCAGCTGCACGACGGTCACGGTCGGGAGGAACAGGAACACGGGTTAATGGACAGGCAGCAGCAAGGGGCTGACCTTGGTCAGACGTTGGCCTGAAATCTCGGACCTGGGGCCCCGAGGACCTCCCTCCCTCCCCCACCCAGTGACACCCTGGCCCCTTCCCTGGACTCTCGCCTCCCTCCCAGGGTCTGCCACCCCCTTACCAGTCTCCTTTCCATCTACAGCTTCAGGCCCGGCCTTGCCTGGGACTCACTCCCCCTAACCTCCCCCCACCCCCGCCGCATCCTGCCCTGGTCCCTGCCGTGCTGGGAGAACTGGCCGGGACTGCAGGGAAGGTGCCCCCTACTGTCCCCCTCCTCCCTCAGTGCCCAGCAGGCCCGGCTTCCTCCTCTCTTCCCCAAGTCTCCATTCTAGACCTGACCCCCAGAGTCTGCCCGACAGACAGACACAAGGACGTCCACCCAGAAATGCCCAGGACACACTTTCCTCCAAGAGCACGCCCCTTAGTATACTCAGTGCTCCCCGGTTCTCCTCTATCTTTCTTCATAAGGTTCCTTTTTGTTTGGGGTTTCTTCTTTTAAAGGCAAAGACGTGTAGGCAGCTGAGGGACTTAGCAGGGAGGGTTTGGATTTCCAGTCTGTCTGCCCAGAGACACCAGCGCTCACCGTTCCCAGACACCCCCAGGCTACGAGCTCCCAATTGATGGGCAGCGGGCTCACTGAAGACCAGGAGCCTGTGCCCCGAAGGGTCGGGGAAGACGGAAGCCCCTGGGGCCACACTGTCGAAGGGCTTGGGCCCATCTCGGGCCAGAAGAAGAAAAGCAAGAAGGTGAGTGGGAGGCCAGGCTGGGCCCTGAGACATTCACCGGGCAGGTCCCACACCCTGACGGCATGATGTACGAACAGGAAGCCTCCTCCTCACCTGTGTGCACTCAGGGTGTGGCTCAGGGCCTAATAATACTTATCTACCTAGATAACCTCCCCAGTCTGTCCTGGTGGCTCGTCCATATCCTTCATTTCTTTTCTCTGATCTATGGGGGCCAGTGACCCATTTATATTCACGGGTAACCCACCACACAGAGGGAGAAAATATAAACACCTGACAAAATATCTGCATGAGAAAAAAAGACTGAAGCAAGGGACAATATCATGCTCTCAGATTATATCTGGATTTTCTTCATCCAGTTCCCTATAGTTTTTCAAACATGATTTGCCTACTTCTCTCCAATTCCAGCCTACAAAGCTGACTGACGAAGCATCTTTTGGGCATGACAGAGAGGAGGGATGGGGTGGAGCTCGTAGGCGGGATATGCAGACCCTGCTACGGTGTCTCCTTGTCACTGAGAATCCATCCCTGCCGCATCCCTGCATGATACTCACTTATAAACAGTGCCAGCCTCCCAAACCTTAATCCAACGTTTTCCCCTGAGAGACCCTAAGCATCAATCGTTCTAGAGCCTGAGTTCTGCTACATACAGAAAATGCACGTCAGACAGGAGGAGGAGACACAGGAGTAAATAAACATTTTTCTCCCTGCCAACCTGGATTCCAAAGAGAATACAAGGACCCCAGGGCCCTGGTTGCGCACCTGGTGTGGAAGTTCTGAATGTTCACATTTCTATAAGGAGCGGTCTTCCTTTGACACCAAAGCAGCAGACCTTCTTTGGCAGAGGTTTCTGTAATGACAGCCAAGAAAAAGTGTCCACGGGGAAACACTCACCCTTACTGCTCACTCACCCAACTTCTAGTCACTTGCTAAAGAGACCTCCCAGGGGGCCAACGCCAAAAGCAACCTCTCTTCTCCAGTCTCTGCAAGAGGATGGAGCTGGAACCTTGCTCCCCGGGACTGACTTCTGAGGCCACTTGAAGGGACTTGAAAAGGACAGTGCAGGAGCAACAGCAAGTTATGACATGATGAATACAAAACTGGACTTCAGGGTTACTGGTAACGTACCTTTCGGATGAAAATTTGTTTTAATGTGCATAATTTATGACCTAACTATCCCTTCATTTATCTCATTTATAATTTATATTCTTAGGTAAATGGAATTCACAGAGGCCACTGTGTCTGAAATGTACTCCCTTACCCACTGATTTTAAAATACTTGAAGGCTTTTATTGGCAAATTTCAAGTTTGGCCACTTGGGTTCTGACCAAGTTAAGAAAGCAACCACCCCTGTGGCAGCCATGAAGACGTGCTGCGCAGATGTCCCGCTGCAGGGAACACAGGACAGAACTGATGTCCCAGCTGCCACACTCTGAATCCGCCCCTGCATTCCCCAGAGGCCACACTTCTTCAGGGCTAATCCAGCCACAGACCGAGTGAGGGAGAGGCACCAGAGCTGGGCCATTCCTGCCACACATGGGACTCCTCTGAGAACAACTGAGGCTGAAGGACTCCCCACTGGCCCGCTGACCCTGCCTGAGGACCACTTTGCAGAACGAGATTCTTCTTTCTCAAGCCTTTCCTTCCCCAGCACGGGTGTCAGCCAGGCGCTATGCCTGAAGGGGCTCTGCCATCTCCTGCTTCTCCCTACCCTTATCCTCTACAGGCATTTCCCCCAACAAATCTCTTGCATTTCTGCTATGGATGGAATGTCTGTGTCCCCCTCAAATTCATAGACTGAAGCCCTAACCCCCAATGTGATGACATTTAGAGATGGAGCCTTTGGGAGGTAATTAGGGTTAGATGAGGTCGTGAGGGTGGGGCCCTCATGATGGAATTAGTGCCCTTATAAGAAGAGACAACAGAGTGCTTGCTCAATCTCTCTCTCTCTCCCTCTCCCTCTCTTCCCTCCATCCCCCTTCTCCCTTCCCTTTCTTTCTCTGCCGTGTGAGGACACAGAGAAAAGGCAGCCATCTACAAGCCAAGAAGAGAGCCCTCACCAGAAACTAACTATGCTGGCACCCCGATCTTGGACTTCCAGACTCCAGGACTGTGAGAAAATTAATTTCTGTTGTTTAAGCTACCCAGTCTATGGTATTTTGTATGGCAGCCTGAACAGACTAAGACAACTTCTAACACCATCTTAGCACTTGCTTCTTAGAGGACCCAAAGTTTTATACATCCAAACAGCTCCTCAAAGCCACTTACATAACTGGGATTCTGCTTGTATTTACATCTTAACAATTTAGAAAGCTCCTATGAACATGTGGACTCCTAACCAACATTGGGACCTGGCCTTCCATTTCAGTAAGAGCTTAAGTTGATTTTTTCAAATCAAAGTAAGTATTCTGTAATTATTTACCTAAATTGTCCATTTCTAGTTCAGATTTTTCTTTGACCCATAACCCATATGAAATACGCCCCCCTCGCCCCTCGCAAACTTCCACATGCTCTAAGAATAATTTGAATGATTCCTGATCATGTCTCTTATCTAGCAAATTCCTGTTAAGGAAAACGACTGAAAGTTCTAAGACTTTATTAAAATATTAACTGGTATAGATATCGAAATATGGAACTCCATATCCAGTTGTTCTGCTATACACACAACTGCCTGCCTTTGGGGTCCCGGCCAACGGAATTAGTAAGAAAAAGTATAACAGGAGGAAATAATCCAAACTTTTTTATAAAGTTTAAATGGCACTTAGATTAGAAAAGGAAACAGAGGTAAAGTAGATCAATACAAGCTTACAACTGCCACTTAAGCTTAGATTTATAAGTCATTGAGTTTCACTTAATTTCTGTCTGAATACGTCTGAACACTCTTAGGCTATGAATGTTGAACAAAGTTTTTTCCTTATTGAATTGGCTACTCTAACAAAGCTGACTTTCTCCCACCCCAAGTCCATTCTGAGGCATTCAGCAAGAGGTTACAAGCCTGTGCCAAATAGTACATGACTGTGGTACCTCCGCCCCGCCCCCGCAGGTGTAGGTTAAACCTGAGAAGTCCACACACAGAACCCTGACGGTGGGTATAAAAAGCATGTCATAAATAGGTAGTGTCATTGGTTATTCCATCATGAAAAACCATAGGATGCACCAAGGAGCCCCATCTACTTGGGCATCTCTGCACTGCCCTCACCAACAGGTATGTCAATCTCTCATTTTCCTTCTTTGAAGAGGTCCATCATTCTGTTGACGGAGCCTGGCTCCTCAAAGAATTCAGTTTAACAACAATGTCATTTTCCTACATAATATACATCATCAAAATAAATTAGACAAGTTTTCTGTAGATTTACAGAAATTAAGTGAGGTTGTTAAGAAATGACTCCATGGAAGTAAAACAAATAAAAATATAAGTTAGCAAACTAACTTCATCTGCTGTGTGGGACACTGGAAGACTTCTGCTTGAAGAGATTTAAGCACCTTGTCAGTGATATCACACTTTTGAATGTTTATTTCTTAGTCTTTTGAAAAGCAGATTAGTATATCTTTCTATCATGATGTTTTACGAAATACTATGATTTGATTATCTTATCTTGGGCACATAAATAAAAAATTGGGGAACCTCTAATGGATCACACCATTCATAGTTACATTTGAAACAGAATTAAGTTTTCAATTAGTATTATCACTAATTTGAAATCTGTAACCAATCAGAAGAAAACCTGAGGTCAAGCTCACCTCTGTAATATTTGTGGGAAAAGGATTTGCTAGTGTAGCAAATGCAGTGGTGTGAACAAGATTTTTAAAAATAATATTTGTTCTATCAGGTGGGCTCAACTGCTTAAATATTTAAATGCCGAAGTATATAAAATTGATTAAATGATTACAAACTATTCTTTTTTAATAAAGCAGGAACTTTTAAAAAGCAGATTATTATTTTCACTAGCATGAAAGAAATGTACCTTAATAAGAGTACATTGTATGAAAGTTTTCAAATTCAGACTCTTCATAAATTCGAGCTGGCTGTTATTCCTGAGCCTGAATTCTTGAGGTTTTAATATCATTATATCTTAGTTTGATTTTTAGAGGGCATAAGTAAATTCCTGGACAGAATTATGAACCACGCTCCCAGCCCTGACCATTTGGGGGCGTGGTTGCCTTCTAGGTGACAAAGTTAGAGGAGACTGCCTGGTTGGACAAGTCAGACCACCCTTAAGTACATTCTTTTTTTTTTTTTTTTTTTTTTTTTATTTATTTGGTCGTGCTGGGTCTTAGTTGTGGCATGTGAACTCTTAGTTGCAGCATGCATGTAGGATCTAGTTCCCTGACCAGGGAACGAACCCAGGCCCCCTGCATTGGGAGGGCAGAGTCTTAACCACCGTGCCACCAGGGAAGTCCCAAGTATGTTCTGCAGCTATACCTTTTGTGATTTGAGTGCTAAATAGGCCAAGTTCTAATTTTAGGAATGTCAATTTGACACTTTCGACAGTGCTGAATTCATCAAAATATTCTGGAGTGCAGTGGGCGTAAAAGACTAAAGATCTGCACCTTCAGTGGCAGTGCCGAGGATTAGGGTTATGTTACAATGATGGAACAGTTATTGGGCCAAAAGACACGATGACAATAGAGATTTTGTTTAAAAAAAAAGGGAGGGAGGGAGGGAGGGAGGGGAGAGAGAGAAAAAAAGAAAGAACAAATGAACAAACGCAAATTTCAATCGATTATCTTTCAGCACTTGAAGGAAAGCGTTTCAAGCGTTTCAAGATATAACAGTCTAAAGAACTGTTATAGTCATGAACCTACTAGTATAATAAGCAATAAAGAAGCTCAAAAAATGCTCATTTTAAAAAGTGATTTCTGTTCTGAACATGTACTCATCTTTTCCAAAATGACTGTACTCCCATGAATGAAACAGCATTGCTGGGGTCTTTTTTTCATAGAAATAGAAAATTTGTGAAAACCCAAGTCGCATATCTTTCATTCAATCCTGTCAGTGACTGTTCAATTTTACAAAAGCCTATCCAAATTCAACTTCATCAGCTCAATTTACAAATTACGCTAAGTGTCTTAATACCATCAGGTTTTTAACCCTGTCCTTTACCTTCAACGGAAATATCCTGAATAGCAAAGCGCAGGATGATGGTCCAGATCATACCCAGCGTCATCTTCACGTTGCCATCAACAATTTCTTTAGGTAAGAAAAAACATCAACAAATGAGGGTAAAGATAACATTATCAGCACATAAAGTTTTCCTATAAGTTATGAGTCTCCTATAAAGTTTTGACTTCAGAGCTACTGGAAGATATACATATGGAAAGACCAGTTTCTGTTTTTGTAAGTGTTGCAGTGAGTCTAGTTATAAATGTGGTATTCATAACCAAACGTCTCCAGTTTAAATGAGTTATGAGTTAATAATGAACACAAAGCTTGCATATGCAAAGTCACTGAAAACAACCCAGGGGTTTCCAAGGTTTAAAGACTAGATGAGCCAAGGTCCTAAATAATCAAACAGAGAGAACACTGGATCATCTTTACCCCGATCCCTCTTCCGGAGCTCCCCAGTTGGCAGGTTCTCGGGCTCAGTTGTATAGAATGAGAGGTAGGGCAGTCTCAGCTCCTGCCAGACTCACCAGGACTCCTAACCTCCCACAGAGAATGGAGATCCTTCCTATTAGTTCTAATTAAGAGTCACTGGGATGTACAAGTTCTTTCTCATTTGGATGATCAGTTTGAAAAAGACAGCATCATATTTGACTCTTTTTTTTTTTTTTTTTTGTCCACACCATGCAGTATGTGTGATCTTAGTTCCCCAACCAGGGATCGAACCTGCGGCCCCTGCAGTGGAAGCTCGGAGTCTTAACCGCTGGACCACCAGGGAACTCCCTTGACTCTATTCTGTACAAATGATCCTAGAGCCTTGTCTCCCGTTCATGGTGCCTGCGGGGAGCCTGGCAAGAGAGGCTGACACAGGAGACGGGGGAAAGGAATGGGGGAGGGAAGCAGGCACCCAGCTGCAGGCCCACTGCCCCAGGGGGAGGTCTGTGCATGGTCAGGGTCATTCCCATCACACCCCATTTACCTTCCGCCCCGATGGACACCAGCTTCACGCCTTTGCTGGCTATGTAATCCAAGGCTTTGTTGACGTTAGCGATTTTGTGGAATCGCATTTTTCCTCGGTCAGGTTTGGGCAGCCTTTCCCCTGTTGGATGAAGAAAGAATCGTGTAGACACAGAGAAAGGAGACCCTTGATGCAGAATCAAGATGCCAAAATTCAGAGTCCGTGCCCTCCTTAAATGGGAATCATTATTTGACTGTTCCTTATGTGTTCTCGGTTTCTGTAAATCACAGTACTTTCAAGGTCAAATGGACCAGAGGGGAGCTGTGCTATTAAGGCCATATGCTTTTCAGATCTGCTGGGAGAGTCCGGTTTGGTCTTTGAGCCAAAGTACGAATGAGTAAGTAAGAAGCTGGTTGGTGCCCCTGCAGCATTCAGAGGTGCGGACCAGCTGTGGGAGAAAGTCAGGGAGCTTCGTTCAAATCACAGGGCTCATCTCAGACGTGGAGTTACGAAGATACCTGGATCAGGGCCGCCCTGCCTTCATCCTTCCCACTCACACCTCTTTAATTAAGCCGGATCCACTCTCCAGTCCAAAGTCTAAACCAGCCAGCTGAAATTCAGGGCAAAGGATAACCCCTCGGGGACTTTAACTCCTGTTTTCAGAGTTAAGCCAACATGTACACTGGCCTTTGGTGTGAAAGACAATTTCTGGAATACACACTAGCTGGACTTAGTGGAGAGGACAGCCTGGTGGGCAGTCATATAAATGTCATTTTCTCTTCTCTTATTCTGTTTCGAAGTGGGTGGTAGAAACATGATTTTAATAAGTCAATTTTAAACAGAATTCACTCCTTTTTTAGAACAGAAAAATAACTCCAGGCAGACTGCTCTTTGGAAAGGTTTGCTTTGTCAGCAATACCACCTCCCCCAGCCAGGTTCAAAGGGAGCTTTTTTTTTTTTTTTTTTTTTTTTAAAAAAAAAAAAAAAAATCAACAGATGCGTATCTACTGCTCCGACATAGAAGTACATGTAAGACTGGGTATAACACGTACGAAAAATGTTTAAGACTCACCTGAGATGACTTCCAAAAGCAGCATGAGCTTAAGGCCATTCCGGAAGTCTTCCTCGATGTTCTCGATCTGAGTGCCAGCTTTCCTGAGGTGGGAGTTACACCAGGCAGTGAAGGTCTGCAACGAGAAGCAAACAGTGCTGAGCACGGCCCCGTCAGCACTCAGAGACCCTCCACATGGACCAGGCCTGACATCTTACACATCCTGGGGAGAACACGAGGCTGGGGCATCTTGGACCTTCGAGAGAAAGCAGACCGAACTGGATGGAAAGCATGATTTGAGGCCTGAAGGTAAGATTTTAATAAACTTTCCTCTTTAGAGACAAAAAAAAAAAGTCATTTATTGGGTCTAACCACCTGAGGAATTTTTGCCTTCGGTTTAGAAAGGTACCACATTTGGGATTAACATATACACACTACTATATATAAAAGATAACTAACAAGGACCTACTGTATAGCACAGGGAACTACACTCAATATTTTATAATAACCTATCAGGGAAAAGAATCTAAAAAAGAATATATATATTTATATATATATATAACTGAATCACTGTGCTGTATACCTGAAACTAACACAACATTGTACATCAACTATACTTCAATTAAAAAAATAATAAAAATTTTTTAAAAGATACCATGTTTACACCTATGCCTTTGCCTTCTGAAAACCTCTTATTCTGTAGGAAATTAGGATGTGCTTATTCCCTGCATACAACAAAAATCAGCGTGCTTGCAGAACGGATGAATAAATTATGCTTAAAGAATGTTCAAAATGTCGTACTTTAGAGCAGAGGGTGGGCGGCATTGTGCAGTAGAAAGGGGAAGAGAAGAGGGACCCATAACCACTAATTATCTACAACTAGTTTATCCTGGATGAACAACAGTTTTAAAAAAGTAACTGAATTAATTAAACAAATTTGCAGTATAGTCAATCATTAATAATAACAATAGTAGTAGTAGCAATAATAATGAACTCCTACTGGCATATTCCAGGTCCTGGGCTAGAGCCCGGATTTCAAAGACAGTTAGATACAGCCCTGCCCTGGAAGGGCTCAGAGGCTAGTCATGTTAACAAATAACTAGGGCAATATTAAGCAGAAAGATGAACTATATACTAAGTGGCATCCAAAGTCATTCTGTTTATTTTTCAAACTTCTTTTAACTTGGTTTCCACTTGTGCACTATTTCCTGCCAAAACCAGATTAGAAATGCTTCTGGCAGCTGCTGGCTAAGAATGCAAACTGTGCCCTTGTCACACAACAGCTGCTGGGCTCCGGAACAAAGTGCCGGCACATTACGCTGCAGAGAGACAGACAAACAGGGTTTGTGTTATAGATGAGAAGATGAACCTCTCAAAAATAGAGTTTTTCCAAGTAAGACTACAAAAAGACACAGTTTTCCATAAAAATGATTTTTCTAGGTAATAAAAAGGATTTTCAAATCTGACTGATGGGCACTTATTTCAAGAAATATGTGATGGTATTTGCAGCAACATGGATGGACCTAGAGATGATCATACTAAGTGAAGTAAGTCAGAAAGAGAAAGACAAATACCATGTGATATCACTTATATGTGGAATCTAAAATAGGACACAAATGAACTGATCTACAAAACAGAAAGAGACTCACAGATACAGATAACAGACTTCTGGTTGTCAAGGGGGAAGGGAGCTGGGGGAGGGATGGATTGGGAGTTTGGGGTTAGCAGATGCAAACTATTATATAGAGACTGGATAAAGAACAAGGTCCTACTCTGGGATGAAGTGAGAGAGTAGCATGGACATATATACACTACCAAATGTAAAATAGATAGCTAGTGGGAAGCAGCTGCATAGCACAGGGAGATCAGCTCAGTGCTTTGTGACCACCTAGAAGGGTGGGAGGGAGACTCAAAAGGGAGCGGATATGGGGATATATGTATACGTATAGCTGATTCACTTTGTTATAAAGCAGAAACTAATACACCATTGTAAAGCAATTATACTCCAATAAAGATGTTAAAAATAAAGGTCCTACTGTATAGCACAGGGAACTATATTCAATATTCTGTGATATACCATAATGGAAAAGAACATGAAAAAGAATGAATATAGATGTATAACTGAATCACTTTGCTGTACAGCAGAAATAAACACAACACTGTAAATCAACTGTACTTCAATAAAATAAATTTAAGAAAAAGAAATATGTGATGGCATTAAATTCTAGGACAAAAAGAAAATGTAGGTATTTTCTTGGATTTCCAATAATAAATTTTATTGTGAGAGCCAAAACTAATAGTTATTTCTCCTAAAACACATCTAAACTTTAGTCAGGTCTAAACAGAAGTGATACTCTAAGTCATATACTCTAGGTCTGCACCCTATCAATATGGTAGCCAGTAACCATACTTGGCTATTTAAATGTAATTAATTAAAATGAAAGGAAATTAAAATTTTAGTTTCCCAGCTGTACAAGCCATCTTTCGAGGGTTCAAAAGCCACATGTGTACAAGCACATCTGTACTGGATGGTGCAGATGTGTACGCAACACCTCCAGCATCACAGAGAGTTCTATTGAACAGTGCTACTATACACAATCAAATTTTGTTTTTTGAAGCTAAGATTATTAACAAGAGTCTATTATTACCTGGGTTCAAAATTCAAGCGGTACAAAAAGGCATAAAGTGGAAAGCCTCCCTCTCACTCCTGTTCCCAGCCACCGAGTTCCCTTCCCCAGAGGCAACAACAAAGAGATTCAGTGTCTTGTGTTTCTCTTCAACAATATTGTATACATACGTAAACACACAGACACACACATCTTTTTTCTATCCCTTTAACACAAATCATAATATACACATTGTTCTGCACCTGGCTTTTTTATATTTTTTAAGAAAACTATAACCTAGGGTCATTCAATATCAGCAAAGAGCATTCCTTTTTATGGCTGCATAGTATTCCACTGTCGTGACTATACCATACTTTATTTTCTAACTAGCTCCTTGGATGGACATTTAGGTTGCTTCCAGATAACTAAGTTCATACAGTGAAAAACTTCCCAGGCCCCATTTTCAGCAAGCAAAACTACTTTAAAGGTTTTCTGTTTGGTTTTCTTTTTTTCACAATACCAAGACTAACCATATACCTAACCTTTTGGGGAAGGCACAAGAGAACAGTACGTTATGGAATTGACAGAGAAAAAAATACAATGATATAAAATATTTATTGAATTATCTTTATCTATACTCTAATTAAAAATGGACAAATATTGCTGGTGTAAATTACCTTAACTTATTACCATGTTATTTAAGCCCCTTCATAATATAAGTATCAGAAGCACTTCTGGATAGAACCCCAAAGCTTTTCATGAAATCAGTGCAGGTTTCCTGACCCCCACTATGGAACACTGTGAACATCTGCTGGATACCACCTTCTTACAGGCATGCATGTGATGAAGGTAACTTACCACAGGTAATTATTCAGCTGTGCAAATGCAGAGAATGAACTGAATCTACCAGGTCAATTTTGTCAGTTAAGCCTAATGAAGTTTCGCTTTCTTTAATGAGTATTCCCAAGAGCCAATAAAGGTGGTAACTAACCAACTTAAATGTGAAAAAGGACCCCAAGGCTCTGTGATAATAGCTTGCAAAGAGGCCAGTGCACTCTGAAAAGGAATTTTAAGCTTTATTAGACTGTTTAATTTTCATTCTATTTACAGTTTCCATTACCATGGCCTACAGAGACTGTTCCTATGCCTTCCCCATTGTCCTCCGCTTCTGTGAAAATCCCGCTAATCGTGGAGGAGATAAAAACAAAAGCCACCACAGCAGCAACAAAATCCCACACATTGTACCTAAAAGACTTCTTTGTGGGGACTTCCCTGGTGGCACAGTGGTTGGGAATCCGCCTGCCAATGCAGGGGACACGGGTTTGAGCCCTGGTCCGGGAAGATCCCACATGCCGCGGAGCAACTAAGCCCGTGCTCCACAACTACTGAGCCTGTGCTCTAGAGCCCGCCAGCCACAACTACTGAAGCCCACGCGCCTAGAGCCTGTGCTCCGCAACAAGAGAAGCCACTGCAATGAGAAGCCCTCGCACAGCAACAAAGAGTAGCCCCCGCTCACCACAACTAGAGAAAGCCCGCGCGCAGCAATGAAGACCCAGTGCAGCCAAAAATAAAATTAATTAATTTAAAAAAAAAAAAGACTTCTTTGTGGATTTTCTTGTTCTTTGATGGCAACATGCATCTCTAAGGTCCCTGTGAACTAAATCTGGGAGAAATGAAATGGAACCAAGGTAGGTCCATGTGGTTTTGGAGGGAGGCTCCTTGGTTCAAACCAGATTAGGAAGGCAGGTGTCCTTTCTTAAGAGACATGGTGTTACAAACCAGACAGAGACCCTCAAGGAAAGAGGCCAACGTCTCCCCAGCCCAGAGCTCACCTCAGAAGCTGCCTCGTCACATTTGAGGTCCTCCAACCTCCTCCCTTGCTTCCAACTCAAATCTTCCTCTACCTCTCTCCTAGAGAAGAGCTTCTTCCCTGCCCCTGTTCACCTAGTGATAAATACATACACTTTTTGCATCTTGAAAATAAGCACATAAAAAAAACCTCTCAGAGCCACACAAAGAGAACCAAGATGGGAAAGCACGAACCGTCCACCTGCCGACAGGAAGGGCTGACGCTTCCAGTTGTTCTCACCCTTCAAAGACACTCACGACAAAGGTAAGGGAATGATGGACCTAGAGATGATCATACTAAGTGAAGTAAGCCAGACAGAGAAAGACAAATATCATGACATTGCTTACATGTAAAATCTAAAAATAAAAAGTGATACAAATGAATTTATATACCAAACAGAAGTAGACTCACAGACATAGAAAACAGACTTACGGCTACCAAAGGGGAAACGGTGGGGGGAGAGATAAATTAGGAGTTTGGGATTAACAGATACACACTACTATATCTAAAATAGATAACCGACAAGGACCTATTATATAGCACAGGAAACTCTACTCAATATTTTGTAATAACCTCTAAGGGAAAAGAATCTGAAAAATAGATACATATGTATAACTGAATAACTCTGCTGTATACCGGAAATTAACACAACATTGTAAATCAATTAGACTTCAATAAAAATAAATAAATATATATGTATATATTAAAAAAAAAAAAAGCTAAGGGAATGAGTGTTCAAGTCACAGAGGAAAAGACGGAAAGGCATGGGAGTCACTGTCTCACTTTGTATATTCCTTAGGCAACGGGAGCAAATATTAGCATTTCTTCCTGAAACATACAGAATCATAACCCATGAGTCACTGGCCAGGATGGACAGTCCTGTGGGTGCAGACTGGTCTCCCTGCTCATACAGGACCCTCTCTGGTCATGGTACTGAAACTCACCAAACACAGGGAGCAGAGGAAGAGGGCCTGGGGGTTAAGGTCATGTGCCTGTGACTTACAGTATTATGTATTCCTGGGATAAGTCTGAAGGATACTCAAACAATTAGCGGTCGCTGCCCCGTTATCTTCCTGAACATAATCTAGAGATCCAAAAAATACTCCTCAACTCCTGAAACACGGTGGTTGAGAAAAATGTCAGTTGGAATAACCAACACACGGAAGCAGCCTAAATGTCCATCGACAGAATAAAGGATAAAGAAGATGTGGTACATATATACAATGGAATGTTACTCAGCCATAAAAGAGAATGAAATAATGCCATCTGTAGCAACATGGGTGGACCTAGAGATTATCATACTAAGTGAAGTAAGTCAGAAAGAGAAAGACAAATATCATATCACTTATATCTGGAATCTAAAATATGATACAAATGAACTTATCTACAAAACAGAAACAGACTCACAGACATAGAGAACAGACTTGTGGTTACCAAAGAGGAAAGGTTGGGGGGAGGGGTTAATTAGGAGTTCGGGATTAACATAGACACACTATTATATATAAAATAGATAATCAACAAGGACCTACTGTATTGCACAGGGAACTCTACTCAATATTCTGTAATAACCTATATGAGAAAAGAATCTGAAAAAGAATGGATACATGTATACGTATAACTGAATCACTTTGCTGTACACCTGAAACACAACATTGTAAATCAACTATACTCCAATATAAAATAAAAATTAAAAAAAAGAAAAAGAAAGAAAAATGTCAGTTGGAGGAGTTTTCTAGTAATATCTGTTAGCAAGAATTGCTACCCCCATTCAGAGGCCATACCTTCTTCCTTGAAGAACATACTAGCAAAGTCCCAAGTCCATAGGAATTCTAAGACCACTGTCTTTCTCAAAGTTAAATTATATGCCATGACAATCAGTACAATGTGCTTAATGGCAAAAAAGCACTTATTAAAAAAAAAGGGACTTCCCTGGCGGTCCAATGGTTAGGACTCTGTGCTTCCACTGCAGGGGACGTGGGTTTGATCCCTGGTCAGGGAACTGAGATCCCACAGGCCATGCAGAGCAGAAAAAAAAAAAAAAAGCACTTATGTCCTCACTGAAATATTGAGATAAGCTTGAGTTACTGAACGTTATGCATTTGTATTTGGTTTCTTTTTAAGTTAATTAAGTCAATGAATTCTACAGACACAACAACCTACATTGTAGACTATTCCAAAGAGAGAAGGGAAAACAAGGTCTTTTAATCAACATGAGTAATATCTGTGATTATATATATTGTTTAAATAACACAAGTTTGCATCTCTACCTGGAAGAGATTATCACCTGGAGACACAAATAAGGACCAAAAAGATCAATCCTGAATCTGACACGGTTCTCTGAGTTTGAGTCCATTTCATACCATCAGTTAATTATTAATTCTTCTAGCAATAAGGCTCTAGGGTTGGGCTGGCTCCTATGAGACTATCCCTGTTCAATTTACTATTCCATTTTCTCCAAACAAAAATCTGGCAACACAACAGCTATCAATTTCTTTTATACTCTGTTAACCAGCTTTTATTTTCATAATAACTGCATAAAATACTAATTAGAGGTCACATTTCCTAACACGGAGACTCACTACAGCCACGGGGCGTTTCTGAACAAAATAGAACAGGGTTTACTGAGGGCTGGGACGTTCGGGCAGAGCCCGCAGCATGAAGCTCAGGGTAGGCAAGCCTGAATGATTTTCAGCTTTTAAATCCACTGATTATAAAACAGCCTTGTCACTGGGAGTCTGGGGTTAGCAGATGCAAACTATTATATATAGAATGGTTAACAACAAGGTCCTACTGTCTAGCACAGGGAACTATATTCAATATCCTGAGATAAACCACAATGGAAAAGAATATAAAAAAGAAAGTGTGTATATATATATATATATATATATATATATATATATATATATATATGTAGCTGAATCACTTTGCTGTACAGCAGAAATTAACACAACATTGTAAATCAACTATACATCAAAAAAAAGAAAAACAGCATTGTCTATCAGGTCTAAGCAGGTTTGGGGCATCATCAGAGTGTTCTACAATTTTGAGTTTGCTTATCACTTACTGTTCTCAGAGAGTAAAGACATCAAGTGGCTAGCATGGGGATTCCTGGCCTGCATCCTATGGGTGGGACAACTGAGCCCCAGGTGAGCAGGGAGCAGTGGTCCCTGAGAGGGAGCAGGGAGGGCAGGTGGAGCCCTGTCCAGCCCACAGTCGTGGCTCAGAACTCGGATTCTATTTCTGACTCTTGACACCATGCAATTATGTATCCTTCACGTCCTGACACCTTCCCAGCTACCAAAAAAATTGTCATGATCAACTTTATGAAACAATTCAAAAGGTTATCAGGAGGAGAAGAAATACAAAGGCCAGCCGGGCCACACGACCTATTATCACAATGGTTCTGAACAGCCTCCCATGAAAAACTGTTGAAAACCATAGCTCTGTTAAGTTGATTTTCTAAAAACGCTCCATTTGTTTTTCTATTTACAATAATCATTATAACAGTGTCTTCTTTTCCACTTCACAAATTCTCAATTTGCCAGGATCCCTCCTAATCGTTTTCCTCGTTCTTTTTAAATATTCAAAAAGTAAGGCGAGGTGTGGGTGTCTGGAAAGTTGCACACATTTTGTAAAATCTCCAGTTAAGGGACGAGAAGGGGGGCAGCTCCAGCATTTAAGAAAGGACACACTGCCCTCCTGAAGGGCAGGGAGCCGCTCCTTTGAGAGGGCAGAAATTCCTGCAAACCATGTGGCTGGCAGAAGCAGGTGTGCTGGTTCACCACAAAGCTTCACCATCCCTCAGCCAGAAAGACCCTGACCCACAAATCACAGGGGGAAGAGCACTGGGTGAGCCTGGAAAATGCCACAATGCCCAGAAAAATGGGCCACTGCAGCATCACATCAGAAAAATCAGCAGAATGACCTTAAATTGAAAGATTCAGACACTCAACCATCTTTAAAAAGATTTAAAAGGTGTTTCTCAGGATCACAGACATAGAGAACAGACTGGTGGTTGCCAAGGGGGAGGGGGTTGGAGGAGGGATGGAGTGGGAGGCTGGGATTAGCAGACATAAGCTATTATACATAGAATGGATAAACAACAAGGTCCTACTGTAGAGCACAGGGAATTATATTCAATATCCTATGAGAAACCATAATGGAAAAGAATATATATGTATAACTGAATCACTTTGCTGTTCAGCAGTAATTAACACAACATTGTAAATCAACTATACTTCAATTAAAAAAAAACACCTAAAAATTTTTTTAATGTAAATTGCAAAAAAAAAAAGCTGTTTCTGCTGGAGTTTATACTAACATTAGGATAGTTCTCTGGAGCCAGCAGTCACTCAACAGTCGTCACCGACTGTTCAGCACAGTGAACGTTGAATAATCATCTGATCTTGAAAAAATTCCAAACCTTCAAGGTTACCAAGCACCCAAGTAGACTTCTCAACTACAGACATTTAAACAATTGAATCAAAGCAAGAAGTACGTAAGTAGAAGAGTGTTCCTTCTAAGGATGCTGCATGTGCTACAATCAATTACCAGATATCTCGGAAGTCCATTCGGGGCCCTCCTGTTCTCGTAACTGGCATAACCAGGCAGCTAATGACACGGTGGGCAGCCCTTTCTTCTCCACCCACAGATCTCTGCTTAGTCTCCAAGATCCTGCTGGATAACACGGCATGCAACAGCTCAGTTTAGCAGTCCCTAAAAAACAGCGACCCTAAAATCCGAAGCCTGGCTCTGTGACCAGCTCAGTGTCTGGTGTGGGTAAGTCAGCTCATCTCTCCCGTGGCTTATTTCTTTCCTCTTCTTTTCATTTTATTTTTAATTTTTTTAACATCTTTATTGCAGTATAATTGCTTTACAATGTTGTGTTATTTTCTGCTGTATAACAAAGTGAATAAGTGTACATATATCCCCATATCTCCTCCCTCTTGCGTCTCCCTCCCACCCTTCCTATCGCACCCCTCTAGGTGGTCACAAAGCACGGAGCTGATCTCCCTGTGCTATGCGGCTGCTTCCCACTAGTTACCTATTTTACATTTGGTAGTGTATATATGTCAATGCCACTCTCTCACTTTGTCCCAGCTTACCCCTCCCCCTCCCTGTGTCTTCAAGTCCATTCTCTACGTCTGTGTCTTTATTCCTGTCCTGCCCCTAGGTTCTTCAGAACCTATTTTTTTTATTACATATATGTGTTAGCATATGGTATTTGTTTTTCTCTTTCTGACTTACTTCACTCTGTATGACAGACTCTAGGTGCATACACCTCACTACAAATAACTCAATTTCGTTTCTTTTTATGGCTGAGTAATATTCCATTGTATGTACGTGTCACATCTTCTTTATCCATTCATCTGTCGATGGACACTTAGGTTGCTTCCATGTCCTGGATATTGTAAATAGTGCTGCAATGAACATTGTGGTACATGACTCTTTTTGAATTAGTTTACTCAGGATATATACCCAGTAGTGGGATTGCTGGGTCATATGGTAGTTCTATTTTTAGTTTTTTAAGGAATCTCCATACTGTTCTCCATAGTGGCTGTATCAATTTACATTCCCACCAACAGTGCAAGAGTGTTCCCTTTTCTCCACACCCTCTCCAGCATTTATTGTTTGTAGATTTTTTGATGATGGCCACTCTGACAGGTGTGAGGTGATACCTCATTGTAGTTTTGATTTGCATTTCTCTAATGATTAATGATGTTGAGCATTCTTTCATGTGTCTGTTGGCCATCTGTATATCTTCTTTGGAGAAATGTCTATTTAGGTCTTCTGCCCATTTGTGGATTGGGTTGTTTGTTTTTTAGATATTGAGCTGCATGAGCTGCTTGTATATTTTGGAGATTAATCCTTTGTCAGTTGCTTCATTTGCAAATATTTTCTCCCATTCTGGGGGTTGTCTTTTCATCTTGTTTATGGTTTCCTTTGCTGTGCAAAAGCTTTTAAGTTTCATTAGGTCCCATTTGTTTATTTTTGTTTTTATTTCCATTCCTCTAGGAGGTGTCAGAAAGGATCAAAAAGGATCTTGCTGTGATTTATGTCATAGAGTGTTCTGCCTATGTTTTCCTCGAAGAGTTTGATAGTGTCTGCCTTACATTTAAGTCTTTAATACATTCTGGGTTTATTTTTGTGTATGGTGTTAGGGAGTTCATTCTTTTACATGTATCTGTCCAGTTTTCCCAGCCCCACTTATTGAAGAGGTTGTCTTTTCTCCATTGTATATTCTTGCCCCCTTTATCAAAGATAAGGTGACCATATGTGCATGGGTTTATCTCTGGGCTTTCTATCCTGTTCCATTCATCTATATTTCTGTTTTTGTGCCAGTACCATACTGTCTTGATTACTGTAGCTTTGTAGTATAGTCTGAAGTCCGGGAGCCTGATTCCTCCAGCTCTGTTTTTCTTTCTCAACATTGCTTTGGCTATTCAGGGTCTTTGGTGTTTCCATACAAATTGTGAAATTTTTTGTTCTAGTTCTGTGAAAAATGCCATTGGTAGTTTGACAGGGATTGTATTGAATCTGTAGATTGCTTTGGGTAGTATATTCATTTTCACAATGTTGATTCTTCCAATCCAAGAACATGGTATATCTCTCCATCTGTTTGTATCATTTTTAATTTCTTTCATCAGTGTCTTATAGTTTTCTGCATACAGGTCTTTTGTCTCCTTAGGTAGGTTTATTCCTAGGTATTTTATTCTTTTTGTTGCAGTGGTAAATGGGAGTGTTTTCTTAATTTCTCTTTCAGATTTTTCATCATTAGTGTATAGGAATGCAAGAGATTTCTGTGCCTTAATTTTGTACCCTGCTACTTTACTAAATTCATTGATTAGCTCTAGTAGTTTTCTGGTAGCATCTTTAGGATTCTCTATGTATAGTATCATGTCATCTGCAAACAGTGACAGCTTTACTTCTTCTTTTCCGATTTGGATTCCTTTCATTTCTTTTTCTTCTCTGAATGCTCCGGCTAAAACTTCTGAAACTATGTTGAATAATAGTGGTGAGAGTGGGCAACCTTGTCTTGTTCCTGAGCTTAGTGGAAATGGTGTCAGTTTTTCACCACTGGGAATGATATTGGCTGTGAGTTTGTCATATATGGCCTTTATTATGTTGAGGTAAGTTCCCTCTATGCCTACTTTCTGGAGGGTTCTTATCATAAATGGGTGTTGAATTCTGTCAAAAGCTTTTTCTGCATCTATTGAGAGGATCATATGGTTTTTCTCCTTCAATTTGTTAATATGGTGTATCACATTGATTGATTTGCATATATTGAAGAATCCTTGCATTCCTGGGATAAACCCCACTTGATCATGGTGTATGATCCTTTAATGTGCTGTTGGATTCTGTTTGCTAGTATTTTGTTGAGGACTTTTGCATCTATGTTCATCAGTGATATTGGCCTGTAGTTTTCTTTTTTTGTGACATCTTTGTCTGGTTTTGGTATCACAGTGATGGTGACCTCGTAGAATGAGTTTGGGAGTGTTCCTCCCTCTGCTATATTTTGGAAGAGTTTGAGAAGGATAAGTGTTAGCTCCCCTGTAAATGTTTGATAGCATTCGCCTGTGAAGCCATCTGATCCTGGGCTTTTGTTTGTTGGAAGATTTTTAATCACAGTTTCAATTTCAGTGCTTGTGATTGGTCTGTTTATATTTCCTATTCCTTCCTGGTTCACTCTCAGAAGGCTGTGCTTTTCTAAGAATTTGTCCATTTCTTCCAGGTTGTCCATTTTATTGGCATATAGTTGCTTGTAGTAATCTCTCATGATCCTTTGTATTTCTGCAGTGTCAGTTGTTACTTCTCCTTTTTCATTTTTAATTCTGTTGATTTGAGTCTTTTCCCTTTTTTTCGTCTCTGAGTCTGGCTAATGGTTTATCAATTTTATCTTCTCAAAGAACCAGCTTTTAGTTTTATTGATCTTTGCTATTGTGTCCTTCATTTCTTTTTCATTTATTTCTGATCTGATCTTTATGATTTCTTTCCTTCTGCTAACTTTGGGGTATTTTTGTTCTTCTTTCTCTAATTGCTTTAGGTGTAAGGTTAGGTTGTTGAGATTTTTCTCGTTTCTTGAGGTATGACTGTATTGCTATAAACTCCCCTCTTAGAACTGCTTCTGCTGCACCCCATAGGTTTTGGGTTGTTGTGTTTTCATTGTCATTTGTTTCTATGTATTTTTTTATTTCCTCTTTGATTTGTTCAGTGATCTCTTGGTTATTTAGTAGTGTATTACTTAGCCTCCATGTGTTTGTATTTTTTACAGTTTTCTTCCTGTAACTGATATCTAGTCTCATAGCTTTGTGGTTGGAAAAGATACTTGATATGATTTCTTTTTTATTTTTTTAATTAATTTATTATTTATTTTTGGCTGTGTTGGGTCTTTGTTGCTGCACATGGGCTTTCTTTAGTTGCAGTGAGTGGGGGCTACTCTTCGTTGCAGTGCACGCGCTTCTCATTGTGGTGGCTTCTCTTGCTGCAGAGCATGGGCTCTAGGTGAGCAGGCTCAGTAGTTGTGGCTCACAGGCTCTAGAGCACAGGCTCAGTAGTTGTGGTGCATGGGCTTAGTTCCTCCATGGCATGTGGGATCTTCCCAGACCAGGGCTCGAACCCATATCCCCTGCATTGGCAGGCAGATTCTTAACCTCTGCGTCACCAGGGAAGTCCCTTGATACGATTTCAATTTTCTTAAATTTACCAAGGCTTGATTTGTGACCCAAGATATGATCTATCTTGGAGAATGTTCCATGAGCACTTGAGAATAAAGTGTATTCTGTTCTTTTTGGATGGAATGTCCTATAAATATCAATTAAGTCCATCTTGTCTAATGCGTCATTTAAAGCTTGTGTTTCCTTATTTATTTTCATTTTGGACGATCTGTCCATTGGTGAAAGTGGGGTGTTAAAGTCCCCTACTCTGATTGTGTTACTGTCGATTTCCCCTTTTATGGCTGTTAGCATTTGCCTTATGTATTCAGGTGCTCCTATATTGGGTGCATAAATATTTACAATTGTTATATCTTCTTCTTGGATTGATCCCTTCATCATTATGTAGTGTCCTTCTTTGTCTCTTGTAATAGTCTTTACTTTAAAGTCTATTTGGTCTGATATGAGAATTGCCACTCCAGCTTTCTTTTGATTTCCATTTGCATGGAATATCTTTTTCCAATCCCCTCACTTTCAGTCTGTATGTGTCCCTAGGTCTGAAGTGGGTCTCCTGTAGACAGCATATATATGGGTCTTGTTTTTGTATCCATTCAGCCAATCTGTGTCTTTTGGTTGGAGCATTTAATCCATTTACATTTAAGGTAATTATCGATATGTATGTCCCGATTACCATTTTGTTAATTGTTTTGGGTTTGTTACTGTAGGTCTTTTCCTTGTCTTGTGTTTCCTGCCTAGGGAAGTTCCTTTAGCATTTGTTGTAAAGCTGGTTTGGTGGTGCTGAATTCTCTTAGCTTCTGCTTGTCTGTAAAGGTTTTAATTTCTCCGTCGAATCTGAATGAGATCCTTGCTGAGTAGAGTAATCTTGGTTGTAGGTTTTTCCCTTTCATCACTTTAAATATGTCCTGCCACACCATTCTGGCTTGCAGAGTTTCTGCTGAAAGATCAGCTGTTAACTTTATGGAGATTGCCTTGTATGTTATTTGTTGCTTTTCCCTTGCTGCTTTTAGTATTTTTTCTTTGTATTTAATTTTTGATAGTGTGACTAATATGTGTCTTGGCATGTTTCTCCTTGGATTTATCCTGTATTTTTCATTTTATTGAAGTACAGTTGATTTACAATGTTGTGTTAATTTCTGCTGTACAGCAAAGTGACTCAGTTATACATATATGCTTTTTCATATTCTTTCCCATTATGGTTTATTATAGGATATTAAATATAGTTCCCTGTTCTATACAGTAGGACCTTGTTGTTTATCCATCCTATATATAATAGTTTGCCTCTGCTAATCATGTGGCTTATTTCTTCCCCTAAACAATGCACCATGAACCTAATTCGATGAGTTGGCTGGGAAGTGTGATGAACTGTAAAGGACTGGAAAATATTTTGCAAATATAAATGCTACAGGAACACACACAAAAAAACCAGCAGTCAGTGATGGCAATTCAAAGAAACTTGAGGTGCTTACAATGGAAATGGAAGTAAGTCATCGCATAGAAAAATAAAGACAGCCCATGGTCACAATTTATGTCTACTTGAACAGAGGAGAAATTCCACCTCTGATAACTGAACATAAACATGCTGTCAGTCAGCACATTTCATAGACTACTGCTGTACACAGAGAAGGATGCAAGGAGCTCTGTGATCCAAGAACCCAGAACCATGCCAGGTCTCCATCTTTGCTGGTTTATCACAAGTACTCACCCCACCATTCAAAGAACCAGAGACACCCACTGGCATATCTTAACTTCCTGAAGGTACAAGGTGCTCAGAACACTAGTTTTTGTTCATAGAGGGTAAAAATATTTTGCCCATGAACTTTAAAATTAACTCGTATAAAAACACAAATTCCAGGCTTCCTTGGTGGCGCAGTGGTTAAGAATCTGCCTGCCAATGCAGGGGACACGGGCTCAAGCCCTGGTCTGGGGAGATCCCACATGCCGTGGAGCAACTAGGCCCATGCACCACAACAATTGAACCTGCGCTCTAGAGCCTGTGAGCCAAAACTACTCAGCCTGCATGCCACAACTAGTGAAGCCCGTGCACCTAGAGCCCGTGCTCCACAACAAGAGAAGCCACCACAAGAGGAAGCCCGTGCACTGCAACGAAGACCCAACTCAGCCAAAAAATTTTTAAAAATAAAATAAATAAAAATTTTTTAAAAAGACAAATTCCATTGCATTCCATTGCAAATGGAAGGCCCACAACTGGTTCCCCAGGCTTTTATATGCCCGCAGGTATACATATTATGAATCAAAGAACCACAAAGTGAACACAGTAGCCCCTAGTCTTCTCTTATTCACCTTTGTATCAACACCCAGCAGGGACACCTGTATTCACGCACACAGAGCTAGCACTCATTCAAATTTTTAATACTTCAAGCTTAAACTGTGACAATTTCAGTCATGAATGAACTGGAGCCTCAACAGTAACAATGCACTGCTTTTAACTTGAGTAACAGGAATACTCATAAATACAAATTTGATTACTCAAAGACAAAGTAAGAGAAAAAAACAGAGGCAACCTTTTCCCACTGATTCATCCCCAACAAATACTGCCTTCAAGCAGGATTCAGGATCTCTTTCTAGGCAATGTGAGAATATCTAACAATTTCTAATTAAGGAATATCAAAGCCTACAAACAACTCAAGTAGGGCTGTCACCATCAGAATTCTTTAAGGACTTGGTAGGGAAGCAGGAATAATCCTCTCAGAAATACCTGATGGGTGACACCACCACCTGGAACATTCTAATAATGTCTGTGAAAGTGCCACACAGAGAAGCTGGGATTTTTGTTTTGTGTTCTAGACAGTGCCCGGGACCTAGTGGCAGTCTGTAACTATTTGCTGAATAACATCTTATTTGACCTTCTGCAATAGATCAAAGAAGATAGCAATCAGATTTTTTAAACTGAAAAAATAAAAAACACCGCAGAGCTAAAAATCTCTATCTGCTCAAGTTCCAGCCTTTTGAAAAGTATTATTATCATGTCAAACTTAACTAGAGAATCCTTAAACATTAAAAAAGAGGAGTCTGTAATCTTGCTCCCCAAAAAACACCTCATAAAAAGTAAAAGGCAACCTTACTGCTGAGGGGACCTAAAAATAGAATCAGGCTAATGGATGACTGAAGTGGGGAGGTTAAAGATGGCTCTCCCAGCCTCTGGAAAGACAGTCCTAACCAGGTCTGGTTTTCATCATGAATTTTAGGCTTCAATCACCAGGCTCATAAGACTGACTTCCATTTAGTCCCTGGATGTTCAGAATAGATAAAGAAATATGCTAAAAAGCCTTGAGGCTGCCTAACGGGACAAAAATGCTTTTCACTTTTTTTAACAAAGCCAAGTCTAGCCAGGACTAATTCCGGTTTAAGGAATGACCTGTCTGGGACTTCCCTGATGGAGCAGTGCATAAGACTCCGCACTCCCAATGCAGAGGGCCTGGGTTCAATCCCTGGTCAAGGAACTAGATCCCACATGCCGCAACTAAGAGTTCGCATGCCGCAACTAAAGATCCCACATGCCACAACTAAGGATCCCATGTGCCGCAACTAAGGAGCCCACCTGCCGCAACTAAGACCCAGCCTCAACCAAATTAAAATAAATAAGTAAATAAATAAAAAAGGAATGACCTGCCTAATATGTGGAGTCTCTTCTGTAACTTCCAGAAAGGATGCGATTGAAAGTTATGGAATTTGGAAAGAGGAAATAGCTAAATAAGGTACTTTACGTTGGGAAGCATCTGAGCTCCAACGGGAAAGTTGTGCATTGTCTACGGCATCACTTCTACGCTCTTCTACAACTCATCTATCTAAGCCAAAAATGATCAAGAGCAATGCAAAGTCATTCTTGTCTACAGACAAGGAATGCATTCTGTCCAGTTCAGGGACAACCCTCCTTCCACCCACAGAAAAGTATCTGCCACCATTTGGACATTAATTTCAATATTACCAATCTATAAATGTGACTGTTCTTCAGACTCTCTTTTGAACTGGCTGGAACACCTCTCCAGTTTTCTCATTAGTAAGTTAAATAACATCTTTAACGTGTTTATTTTTCTTCTTGTATGAGAGTCGTGGTTTTACCTTTATTTAAGAAGTATCTTTTAATAGTTTTAGTCTTCTAAAAAGAGGCCAACATTCACATGTGCTAAAATATTCACTATTCTGGTCTAAATTTTACTGATTTTGATGAAGACAAATAGTAATTAATGCACAAGAATGATACACATAGAAAACAAATTTATGGTTACCAAAGGGGAAAGGCGGTGGGGAAGGGATAAATTAGGAGTTTGGGATTAGCAGATACAAACTAATATATATAAAATAGATAAACGACAAGGTCCTACTACATAGCACAGGGAACTATATTCAATATCTTGTAATAAACTATAATGGAAGTATATAGTTATAAGTTATATATGTATAACTGAATCACTTTGCTGTACACCAGAAATTAACACAACATTGTAAATCAACTATACTTCAATAAAAAATAAAAATAAAAAAGGACATGAGCAAAAATTTTACAAAAAGAATGATACACCAAAATAACTGAAGTCTATCACTTGCTGATGTTAATAACAGTATGCTTCTCTTGTCCTGTGAAAATGACAACTGTCTGAAGTCTCAGCTTACTGCATTCCTTTTTCATTTAAAACCCAATGTGCGTCCCCATGTTCCCTCTTATACAGATCACCAGAAATAATATTGGATTTGGGTTGAATTATTTAGCACTTTTCTGTTTCACAAAAAATCTTACATTTCTCTAGAAGCTAAAGTACCTCCATCTGTTAATTTCCTCCCAGCTCATGAAATTTCCTACAAACATTTTATTACCACTTACAGGAGTCCTTATTACTCATTCTCTTAATTCTTATTTTTCAGCTGCAATTACTCATCTCTGCATCTCTGTAGTCCTCAAGGTAGAGGGAAGCAACCTAGCAAGGACATCAAACACTTCTATGAGCCACTGACTCCCAATACTAGGTTGCAATCCAAACTACCTCTCCTTTAATTCCAAGGGATGTTTTGCAATGCTTGAAACAAAATCTTAATTAAAAAAAAAAAAGTTACAGCCTTCTGTCTTCTAAAGGACAGTTAAATGATCTTGATGAAACTCCCCATTTTAACTGTTAAATGGGAAAAAAAAAAAGTTAAGGTAAGAAATATGCAGCTACTTCCCAAACAATTGGAGGCATACGCTAACCAAATCAAATCTCTATAGAATCAAAGTTTTGGTCATTTTTGCTCTAAAGTATTAAAAACAAAAACAAAAAGTGGTAAGCTCAAAGAACCGCATGAAAGCTATTGGTGCCTGGTCATCTGAGCTTAAAGATTTCCTGAGGTCAAGAGCCTGACTTAGCCGCTGGCTGGGAGTTTTGTGGGGTCACACCTGCCTCCCCCAAGCTGGCACGACCTCCGTGGAGA